>NC_065449.1:121165545-121420545 GCF_917563875.1 Diabrotica virgifera virgifera
TGCCTGTCTGGCTTTGTCCTTCCATTCAGATCTCTCTTGTGCCCTTCTCCTCCATTGTCTTACATTCATGGTTTTCAGGTCTACCACGTCATCCAACCATCTCGTCCTGGGCCTTCCTTTTCTTCGCCTTCCTGCCGGCTTCCACTGTAATAACTGTATTCTACTTAATAATAATATAAAATTTGCAAAACATGTTTCAATCATAATATGCGTCACGTAAATTTATTTTGAATAATTGATAAAAAGTGCAGATTTAAGTTGATGTTAAAAATGTCAGTGCTTGATAAAACCGCATTTTAAATCTTACGGTATTCAAGAACAACTCTTTGTACGCCGTAAAAGCTCTTTCCCGTAGCTAAACGATTAAATTTTATATTCAGAAGTAGTTAAGAGTCAGCATAACCTAAACGAAACGTGTCAGAATATTTTGTATTTTACGAAACCACAGGTTGGATATAGAGCTTCAGTAAATTTATTGGTAAATAATATTCTTCCTATGTACATCAATAAAGTTGGGTTGACTTTTGTTGAATAATAGTGTAGGTGTAGATAGATATATTTACCAGACCACCCATCAGCGGTACAACATTTTCAAATAACTGTCAAAGTGTGGACACGAATTTTTATTCTCCGCATTTTAATAGTTTGATTTTAACGATACAAACGAGCAGTTCTCGGTGTATTGTGCGTTATTGTGTTAATTAGTGTTCCTTTTGTTAATTTTCTTTATTGTTTATAATAGGCAGATTAGGTAAGGGATTAAAAAAATATATAATTGATGAGACCTCGGGTGGCAAGTTCGCCACCCGAAAATAAGGACGCTTTAAAAAACCAAACCATTTTTTTTATTACAGTTCGCCAAGACATTAAATTTATTAATTTTCCTATTACTTTTGCATATAAAAAAGATTTAGAACTTTGCGCGGTTAAATTTCCATCCATAAATATCATACTAGTATCGGTGTATAAACCACCTAAATTAAATGTGTCTAAATCAGATTGGTCAAATATCTTTCGGCAATTTAATTCTCCTGTTATTTTCTGTGGCGATTTTAAGAGCCGTCATACACTTTGGGGTCTCATATTAATAAAGCTTGTGGTAATTAATTGGTAGAAGCCTTAGATGATAATAACTATGTTGTTCTCAATAATGGTAAACCAACTAGAATTTCTCGTCCAAAAGATCTACATTCGGCGGTAGACATTACATTTTGCTCTGCCAGTTTGGCTAATGATTGTTGTGTATGGGATGTCATACCAGATGCATTAGGTTCAGATAATTTTTTAATCAAATTTGAAATTATTAGGGATAGAGTTATAATAAATAAAAATCCAGCATCTAAATGGAATGATAAATTAGCTGATTGGTCTGCATACTCCACTATACTGGAAAATTCGTTAACTAGTACAAACCAAAATCTAAACTCCAGTCTACTAAGCTTCTCTATTTTCATGAAAAAGGTCTCAGAAGTAGCATCCGCAACTATTCCCCTAAAAAGAGCTAGACAACAAGTAACTCAACGTTCAATATGGTGAGACACCGAATGCTATGATATTATGTTTCGTCGCAGAAAAGAAGCCCTGAACCAGTATAAACGTGTCTCAAACTGTACAAACTATTGTCAGTACCAAAATGTAGCTAGTCAAACTAAATTACTGATTTCTAAAAAAGCTCGAGATAGCTGGATATCTTTCATAAGCAGTATTAGTAAAAACGCACTACAAAAATTTGGCAATTTATAAAAAAATATCAAACAAAGACTCAACGGGATCGGGCAGTATATCAGCTGATATGGTGGACGATTTTTTGAGTTTTTTATTCCCAAATTTGCATCAAATAAAATCGACTTCAGTAAATTCAATAGTAATGTAACATGCCATGAATCATTTTATATGCCTATCAGTTTGGAGGAATTACGTTTAGCAATCAAACAATCTAAAAGTACAGCACCGGGTTTTGATAGCATTACATATAAAATGATTGAATACTTGCCTGAAATTGCTAAAGAAGTTCTTTTAAATATTTTTAATAGTTGGTGGTTGCAAGGTTTATGACCAAAGTTTAAAAAAAAACTGTAATTTGCTTACTTGCTAAACCCAACAAAAATTTAAGTCTACCCAACTCTTACAGACCCATTTCATTAATATCATGTATTACAAAAACATTTGAAAGAATTATCAAATTAAGAATGGAATTGCATTTTGAAAGTAATTGTTTATTACCTATTAATCAGTTCGGATATCGCAGAGGCAAAGGCACCTCTAAAGCATTAGCTCAATTAGTTTCCGACATTCAGAATGCACTTTCCGTTAATCTTATAACGGAATGCTTGTTTTTAGATATTAAAGGGGCTTATGATACTCTGGATATTGATATTCTAACTGTACAGCTCATAAAATACGGTCTAAATTATAAATTTGCACAAAGAATCACAGATTTGTATAGGTACAGAGAAGTTTTTATTCGAGATTCAGAAAATCACATTTACGGTCCTCGATTATTATCAGTCGGAATTCCGCAAGGTTAAGTCCTAAGTCCAGTACTTTTTAATGTCTATACTGCTAAAATGACATATTAAATGAAACAAATAATACGATTAAATTCATTCAATATGCAGACGATTTCTGTATATATAGCAGCCTGAAATCATATAATGAGTGTTTATGCGATTTGGAACTGATAATGCAATGTGTAAAAAGATGGTCTATAACTTTTAATTTCACCTTATCCCCTCAGAAATAAAGCATCACCTTTTTCACTAGACATAGGTTAAGTTCTCCTACCAGTATAAATTTAAGTAATGTTGATATTAATGTATCCTCTCACCATAAGTATCTGGGCGTGGTTTTGGACAAAAAACTAACCTGGACACTCCATGTGAATCACATTATCAACAACTGCGAAAAATTTTAAACATGCTTCGTTGCATTTGTAAAGCTAGATGGGGTACCGACCCAAAGATAGCATTAATGTTCTATAAATCGTATATCCGGTCAATCATTGATTATGGATGCTTTTTATATGGTTCATCGTCAAAATCTAATTTATCAAAAATCGATCATATTCAGTATAAGGCAATACGTATAATTATTAGTGCGTTTAAGTCAACGCCATATGCTGCAATTCTAGAAGAAGCGCAGGAACCTCCTCTAAACCTTAGAAGAGAATTCTTGTCTAATAAGTTTCTATTAAAGACCAGGACTTTCGACTCATAAATTATTAAGTAAAATTAACAGTCTCACTGAATATAACTTAACAAATTCTTATTGCAGAATTAAAACTTCTCCCCCTCTTACAGATGCTTATCTAGAAACTAACAACTTTAGCATTAACCCTAAACAAATATTACCCATATATAACCTTTCCATTGAGGAAATCGCAATATTTCCAAAGATCATAAAACCTACATACAGAAACTTATCATGCCACAACAATAAAATTATAAAATTAATTTTATCTGAATTTTCTAATTATAAATACATCTATACAGATGGTTCAAAAACATGTAATAGTGTAGGTAGCGCTTATTATGTTTCTAATATAAAAAGTGGTAATTTTTTTAGACTACCTCAATTTACATCTATCTTTACTGCCGAACTTTATGCTATTGAAAGAGCTCTAACTTACGCGATTGAACAGAACTTTGTAGACACGGTTATACTATCAGATTCTTTATCTGCTCTTGAGGCAATATCACAACCAATAACCAAAAAACACAACAATGAGTTGTTATGCCATATTAGAAAGACAATCGCTCGATTTAAAAATAATAGCAGTGACTTGGTCTTTATCTGGGTAAAAGGGCATGCCGGAATCAAAGAAAATGAGATAGTGGATGAAATGGCAAAAAATTCAGCAACTTTAAATGAAATAGTAGATTTAACAATCTCCAGCGATTACATTCCAGAATTGCATAAAAATTTAAGAAAGAAATGAGAAACTATTTGGCTCAAGTTTGTACAAACTTCGAGGAATCCATACACTTCCATATACCCACAACTTCCTCAAAATATCCCACATATATTTGATTATCACGTTACTCGTTTTTATTCCACATTCCTAAGTCGCTTAAGATTAAACCATGGCAACTTTCCTGCACATTTAGCTAAAATAGGAATGCGTATCAACTCTCTCTGTTCATGTGATAACTACTCTACTGCAGATTTAAATCATAAAATCTTTAATTGTGAACTTATTAAATACCATACGAAAGCACTAATTGCTAGACTTCAGGAGCAGAATGTAAGTTTACCGCTGAATATTTCACACCTACTAAGCTTCAACACCAAAACTATTAATGATTTTATCATACAATTTCTTAAAGATTCTAAAATAAAAATTTAGTGTGACATCTTCAATCTTCAACTTTCAAATATCTGTGGCAAGAAGTTTATCTAATGCCATCCCCTCTTTGTGAATACACACACACATCAGCGGCAAAAAACTGTAAAACCGTTGAAATTTGAGAATCAACACCGATTTGAATGAAAATTTGGATGTAAGCTTGGTTGGCCATCTTCTTCAAAACCTAGGCTATGCCGAACCGCGCTTTTGCCGTGGGGGTGAAAATAACCCAATCTAAGGGATGAAAATTTTTCAATCAAACTAACTATGGAAATCGATAGAGTGGCCAATTCTGAGTAAATTCGGTTCTATAAAATTTTTTGCAAAAATTGATACTTTCCAAGTTGTTAGCGATTGAAACTATGCATTTTTCATTCAGAAACTCACGTTTTATAAACGTTTTTTGTGAATAACTTAAAAAAATTTAATTTTATACAGTACGTAAATCGTTCAGCTGGACATGGGGAATGTACATTTAGAGAATTGTGGCAACTGCGCTAACCTGTGTTAGTTGAAGCTTCTGTTCGAGTATGAGTTTTTGGTGCAATAGAGGAATAGAATGAGTTAGTTTTGATGCAAGGCTGTCCATAAATAAATCAAAAACAAAGTTTATGATTATGAGTTAATAATTTTATTTAAATTTTTAAAAATTTTTTTATTTAAAATCTAATTTCAAAACTAAGCAGATTTCCCATTCCCTTAAGCCAAAAATATTTAGCTAATACATTGTCATATTTTGACGTTTATTTGTATCAGTCGAAATGAGTAGGCCGTTTCAAGACTTTGACGTTTATGACACTAATATGAAACCTGGGAGGCAAACATTGAAATTATTTATATTTGTACTGCATTGAGTTTTTTGAGTTTTTTACGTTTAATAGTTTTTTTATAAAACAGTTATTGTTGTTATAAAATAGTGGTTTATATAACAGTTTTTATATAATAGTTTACTAGTTGTAAAATAGTTTTTTTTTAGTTGTATTTTCCGAACATTTTGCTGTTGACATTGTGTAGCTTTTAGCTGTTGAAGTCCTTTAACGACTTTATTTAGTTTTAAGCAGTGAATAAATAAACCTGAGTGAATATTTTCAAAAGCTGTTGGTACATAGATCTATTTTCCCTCAAGGGGTATGAGTTAATCTACAGTAGAAAAGGTTTTCCAAGGGTAACTAACATGGACATAGTTACTTATTTAGGGCTTAGTAATAGTTTCTACACAGGTCAACAAATAAAGGCATTTAAGAGTTTTAATTCTTACAAATATTTTGAGGCAGGATTTGTATATAATTGTGGGGCTATTAAAATAAATAATTTCATCATAGTGGTTGGTAATGTAAGTTTAAATTTTATTAGCTCTAATAAGGCATGGTTCAGCTCAGATATATTCAAAAATTGCATTTAAAGAATTTGTACCTGCAGTGAAAACATTTCAAGAGAAGACACTGGGAATACTGCCGGAAGAGGTGAAATGTTTTTTGATTTTAGACAATTCTCCTCCCTCTGAAAATATTCTATGATCAAAACATGGCAACTTTAGTTGTATGTTTTTGCCAAAAAATACATTGCTTATTCAACCTATGGATCCGGAAATAATTTTAGCAACCAAACGAATATACCGCAGAAAGTTTTTAGATGAAGTAATTACAGTAGCACCCCGTAAAACCGAACCCCGCTAATCTGAACTTTCGGCAAATCCGAATCAACGGAAAGTGAAAAAAATTTAAAAATTCAAGACAAAAACTTGAAAACATGTTTATTATACAGAGTAAAGCTAGAAAATTGGACAATGTAGGATTAATAGGACTTTTGACATTTAAAGTTTCTTAAAAATAAATATTATACTTTAATATATAGGTTTATAAAGGTTAAACACAAACTTACTTTGGTTCTCTCATAGTCAACTTGAGTCCAAAAATATTGTCCACACTCTTGCGAGAACGTTTCGCTACTCAAAATCGCAATGAAAGCTTTGAACTACTAGTTAAGGCTAACTTTCGGATAATCCGAACTTTTCG
Organism: Diabrotica virgifera virgifera; assembly: GCF_917563875.1. Taxonomy (NCBI): domain Eukaryota; kingdom Metazoa; phylum Arthropoda; class Insecta; order Coleoptera; family Chrysomelidae; genus Diabrotica; species Diabrotica virgifera. The sequence goes on from NC_065449.1 coordinate 121,171,906, forward strand.
GAATCCGAACAGGCTGTCCCCCCAATTAGTTCGTATTTGGGGGGTTCTACTGTATATGATGAAGATAACGCAGAAGATACAAGAGGGCAGCATACCTTGCAAAACTTAACACATTCGCGGACACGCTGTCATTTTATACACGTATTCTTATGGACTAAATGACTTCATATGCAGTCATGACCGCGAATGTGTTAACTGTTACAATTTAAAATCAACAATTTGACAAGTTTGCTACAGCATGGAAAGTGCTGTAAACATTAAAAAAGTGGTTGGAAGAATTTGTTTGATGGCCATACATTATATTTAAGAGGGAAGTTCCTGATTTCTGTAGTGTAATACATAATAATGCCGAAGAGGAAGTAACCCTCACCGCTGGACTCCACTTGCGATTTGTAGTCCCGAAGATTGAACACATTATTTCAAATGCAAGTCAATCCATGATTATTTGGTCGCAAATGGATTGACTTAGTAGTATAGGGCTTTTCATTCACATTCATTTGTTTCGAGCTTCTGTCATATTTCGTATAATCCGTGTATATTAATGTTATACACGCAATATACGACATTTGACAGAGGCTCGAAACAAATGACAATCGATGAAAAGCCCTATTTGAAACAATGTGTTCAATCTTCATGACTACAAATCGCAAGTGGAGTACGGCGCTAACACCAAAACATTCCATGTATGTTCCTAGAAGGTACACACAGGACATTGAAAAAATTCCTGGAATATCCCCAAAAGCACAAGAACGTTCCCTGAACATCCCAGGAAAATTCTGTATCAGCATTTTAAACATTCCCTGAATCCATGAATGTCCACGAATATTCTTGGTCATTCAAAGTATATTTTTTAGACATTCCCTGGATATACCAGAAATATATCCCTTGCTGATGTGACAATACCTCCTATCTGTTTTTTTAGGAGACGAAAAACTTTTTTAAGGTCACATCCTGTTTTCATATGTAAGTTTTGACTTGTTTTGTAGTAAATAGATAGTGTAATTTACTACAAAACAAATCAAAAAATATATGAAACAGGTGGTGACCCTAAAACAATTTTTTAGTCTCTCTTACAAAACACATAAAAAAACGGAGAGGATGTATTGTCACATCACCGACGATATGTGGCCATACCAAATAATACATCCTTGATAAATATAAACATTTTTATTGCACAAAATCTTTTCATACATTTTTAATGTAATTTACTGATATTCCTACATATTTTTAAAAAAATGTGTCACATTTGCTTTGTAATCATTTCTTTTGCCTTTCGTAGCCACATATTCCATTCCCTTCCTGGTTTTTTGTACACCACTTCTCTCAGCTGATTCTAAAAAAAATTAAAATGGTAATTTTTCTATCCTTTACAATTAACAATCAGAAGAAATATTATTTACAGATAATGATATGCATAATAATAATAGGTTTGTTCTAGCATCAGTTTCAAAAAGTTTGAAACCATCAGCGAATAGTGGACCAGCGCGAGTAGAGGTGATAGCACTGGTTACTGTATTGTGTTCTCTCACTGACCAACTGTTTGCTGACGGTTTTTGACTAGTTTGACTGTTTGCTAGAACAAACCTAATAATAATGAATATTTTGTATTTTGACAATGACATCTGATATAGAAGTCAAAACATTAATAAAATTATTTTTTCAAGTTAACTTTCACATGCGTGTCTTAAAATTGTACTTTTAATACTTATAGACTAAGAGCCGCTATAGGTGAAAATTATTAATCATTTTAGGCACGACGGGAACCTATAACTTAAATAGTAGAACCTAAAAGAAAACATTTGAGCACTGTGCCGTCACTTTTCAGTGGCACATGCGTCTACAGTGGCGCATCAAACTTTCCACTTATGGACGGGATACATAAATTAAAAAATACCCTCCCTCATTACCAGAATTTAATTTTTTTCATTTTTTTAAGTTTTATGTGACTAAGACATAAGATTCATCGTAATTTTAACCCACCACCCCCTTCTCTCTGCCCCCACCATCAAAAACTTTATTTTTCGATTTTATTTTTTTTTTTGGTGGGATGCAATTAATTTTAAAATTTCAAAAAATTTACACGCATAGTTAAGGCTTTTGTAAAACACGTCTATTTTTTATAGACCAGTAGGTTGAGTGTACATAACCTCAAAAAATTGTAAAATTTTTTTTTTGAAAAAAAGTGTATAACTTTTTTTTTTGGGGATAGCTGGAGATCTAATTTTTTCTTAGCCTTGTGTATTTTATCAAACACTATATTTCAAATTTTTTTCAGATTTTTCTGTAACGTTAGTCACCTTCAAAAATCCAAAAAACTGTTTTTTAAAGGGGTTTTGGGGGGTTTGAACGTGTTTTTCGGATTTTTAAATATTCTAAAGACTCGGTTACTTCAAGATACATATAACCTATAAAAACAAAATTGATTTGATATATTATGAAGTCTATAAAATAGGGAAAATCCCCCAAAACCCCCCAGAAAACAGTTTTTCGGATTTTTGAAGGTGGGGAGCCTTACGGAAAAATCTGAAAAAAAATTAAAAATATAGTGTTTGATAAAACACATTAGACTAAGAAAAAATTAGACCTGCAGCTATTCCTCAAAAAAAGTTATACGCTTTTTTGAAAAAAAAAATTTCTTTTAATTTTTTGAGGTTATGTACACTCTACCTATGGGTCTATAAAAAATAGGCATATTTTATAAAAGCCTCAACTATGCGTTTAAATTTTTTGAAATTTTAAAATTGATTGCATCCCACCAAAAAAAAAATAAAAAACGAAAAATGAAGTTTTTGATGGTGGGGGCAGGGGGAAGGGGGGTGGTGGGTTAAAATCACGATGAATCCTATGTGTTAATCACATAGAACTCAAAAAAATAAAAAAAAATTAATTCTGTTAGTGAGTTCTGTTAAATTTTAATTTATTTATCCCGTCCATAAGTGGAAAGTTTGATGCGCCACTGTCGACGCATGTGCCACTGAAAAGTGACGGCACAGTGTTCAAACGTTTTCTTTTAGGTTCTACTATTTAAGTTATAGGGTCCCATCGTGCCTAAAATGATTAAGAAATTTCACCTATAGCGGCTCTTAGTCTATTATATCATAAATAACTATTAAAACTATCTTAAAACATTGTAATTTGCTAAACCAGTATATTTTACTCTACTAGCTACACTAAACTAGCTACCTCATTTTCCACTGTTTTTTAAGACTTGCTTACATGGGTAGAGTTTTGAGGAGAGTAGAGTAGCAGTAGTACTCTACCAAAAATGGCTTGATACCATTCACATGAGGAGAGAACAAGTATAGTACTGATGCTAGTATAGTGAGACCCATTTTTGGATTTTTAAACACTTTTGATTATAAGTGCACCTTAAATTCTTAATTTTTTGCTTGAGCTCGTTTACTCCAAAGCCCCCCTTTGCCATTTTTTCGACTATTTCATCCTCCGCAGCTTGATGCATACTTTTATTTCTGTAGTATACACTACCTAAATCCCATAAACACTGGTATTCGCCGTATTATAGCTCTACAAGTTTTAAAGTTTCATCTTCAGTGAACTTTATTTTCACTATTTACACAAAACACAATTCCAGCCAGAATAGAAGCGCCCCCATGTACTACCTACTCTACTCTGCCATAATTGAGCGTGTTCCATGGGTAGAGTGCGCAGCCGAGTAGACAGTTTGGCAGTGGTGGTGGTCGTAGAGTAGTTACTTTGCCATATGTTGCTAGTCACTCTACTTTAACTCCTACTATACACTCTAATACTTGCTATTCTACTGTGCTGAGCATTTTTACAGGTAGAGTTACTCTACTCTATCAAGTACTTGCATCATTACTCTACTCGTGTAAACAAGTCTTAAATCTACTAAAGTAACAGTAACCTACAATCATTAATGAAAAATGTCTAAAACCATTTACCCACCTAGTATTTGTAGAATTTAAGACAGTCCAGTGCCTTATAAATAATTTCAATATGAATATTTTTTCTTTTAATTCTCCTTTGATACCACTCCATTTTAGATTTTGGGGAACTTATTTCATTGTGTTTATAGCCCATATTTATAGCCCAGCTGGTTTTCCTATAAGATTAAAATGTTAACATCTTCAAAAATGGTTACTGTTGTAACTGTAACTTACCAGATATAAAATGATTACAGCAGACAGGAGAATTTTCATTTCGCTAGTGAAACCTTTACATTGTATTGCATTTAACCATTGTTGTCTCTCAGATGATACCTTATTTAGATCAGTTTAAAAGTGAACTTTATCTTGACTTTATCACGATTACTTTGCATTTCACACTTCAAAACACAACACCAATGAAGCATATTATCTTTCTAAATTAATACTTCCAGATAAACTGTTAAATTAATCTTTGTACAACACAAAATTACAAAGAAATACAACTAAAATTATCTAAAACACATTAAGAACAGATAGAATAACATTTATCTTTTACTCCCAGTAGCCATATTGATTTAATTTTGACAGCATGTTGGAACGGAGTGTTGTCAATTTTGAGGTTAATGTCCCTAACAACCATATTGTCGTTGAGAGAGCTTAGTTGCCACAATTGTCTCAATATAATACAATGTCTGTATGTATTTATGTATCTAAATATATACAATGTATGTTCTTTATGTCCAGCTGAACGATTTACGTACTGTAGAAAAAATCGTTAAGAGGAAACAGTAGCGATCAACAGGTAGCAGAAACGCGTTCCAAGATTGCGGCTGTAATTTTGAATATTTTTTCGAGATATTTGGCACACGTATTCGTAATATAATAAAGAATGGCGGTACAGAGCCCAATTTAAAAAATATATTAATATGTGGAAATTACTCTGTAATTAAATACAATATTAAAAAAACGAGCCTGTACCGCCATTAAGAAAAACAAAAAAATACACTTTCTTCAAATAAACTTTTTTATCCGATGCCTAGATTTTGTGTCATTTTGGTACTACTAAAATTTTTTATTTCATTAGTAGTTCCAAAATGACACAAAATCTAGGCATCGGATAAAAAAGTTTATTTGAAGAAAGTGTATTTTTTTGTTCTTCTTAATGGCGGTACAGGCTCGTTTTTTTAATATTGTATTTAATTACAGAGTAATTTCCACATATTAATATATTTTTCAAATTGGGCTCTGTACCGCCATTCTTTATTATATTACGAATACGTGTGCCAAATATCTCGAAAAAATATTCAAAATTACAGCCGCAATCTTGGAACGCGTTTTAGCTACCTGTTGATAGCTACTGTTTCACCTTAAGAACAAAATTGTGTATAATAAAAAACAAAAATATTTGCGTCAGAAAGACCTATGTAAACCCAATAAAGACTGAGATATTAGAAAAAAGACTAAGTTTTCACTCTAATGGCATATAACATATCCCACCAGAATGAAAACAATGGGAACCTTCTCTGGTTACACCTCCGAGGCTTCTACAATTTGCAAGCCATACGGATGCTGAGACTAAGGAAGATGAGGGAATTCTACAATTTACAATTCACGTCACATCTGCTCAGCGCGGTAAAGTTCCAACGAGACTGGTTCCCTTCATACTCCACACAGAGTAAATGTAAATCAAAAATGAATAACCATTTTCAATTTCGTTGCAAAACGAAAATACAGCCGAACCATATTCCAGTCCAATCAGAGAGTGCTACAAGCACCTCTACCGGTTTCGAAACTTATTAGTCTCTCATCAGGAGGCACATATGCTGCTCTCCCTGATCCAACCAAAACAAACCCCAGCGTGCAGTCCTGAATTGCAACGAACGAAATGGCATAGATGCCCTAGCGGCAACTGCTAGCAAAAGACTAAGTTTTCACTCTAATGGCATATAACATATCCCACCAGAATGAAAACAATGGGAACCTTCTCTGGTTACACCTCCGAGGCTTCTACAATTTGCAAGCCATACGGATGCTGAGACTAAGGAAGATGAGGGAATTCTACAATTTACAATTCACGTCACATCTGCTCAGCGCGGTAAAGTTCCAACGAGACTGGTTCCCTTCATACTCCACACAGAGTAAATGTAAATCAAAAATGAATAACCATTTTCAATTTCGTTGCAAAACGAAAATACAGCCGAACCATATTCCAGTCCAATCAGAGAGTGCTACAAGCACCTCTACCGGTTTCGAAACTTATTAGTCTCTCATCAGGAGGCACATATGCTGCTCTCCCTGATCCAACCAAAACAAACCCCAGCGTGCAGTCCCGAATTGCAACGAACGAAATGGCATAGATGCCCTAGCGGCAACTGCTAGCAAAAGACTAAGTTTTCACTCTAATGGCATATAACATATCCCACCAGAATGAAAACAATGGGAACCTTCTCTGGTTACACCTCCGAGGCTTCTACAATTTGCAAGCCATACGGATGCTGAGACTAAGGAAGATGAGGGAATTCTACAATTTACAATTCACGTCACATCTGCTCAGCGCGGTAAAGTTCCAACGAGACTGGTTCCCTTCATACTCCACACAGAGTAAATGTAAATCAAAAATGAATAACCATTTTCAATTTCGTTGCAAAACGAAAATACAGCCGAACCATATCATTCTGGTGGGATATGTTATATGCCATTAGAGTGAAAACTTAGTCTTTTGCTAGCAGTTGCCGCTAGGGCATCTATGGCATTTCGTTCGTTGCAATTCGGGACTGCACGCTGGGGTTTGTTTTGGTTGGATCAGGGAGAGCAGCATATGTGCCTCCTGATGAGAGACTAATAAGTTTCGAAACCGGTAGAGGTGCTTGTAGCACTCTCTGATTGGACTGGAATATGGTTCGGCTGTATTTTCGTTTTGCAACGAAATTGAAAATGGTTATTCATTTTTGATTTACATTTACTCTGTGTGGAGTATGAAGGGAACCAGTCTCGTTGGAACTTTACCGCGCTGAGCAGATGTGACGTGAATTGTAAATTGTAGAATTCCCTCATCTTCCTTAGTCTCAGCATCCGTATGGCTTGCAAATTGTAGAAGCCTCGGAGGTGTAACCAGAGAAGGTTCCCATTGTTTTCATTCTGGTGGGATATGTTATATGCCATTAGAGTGAAAACTTAGTCTTTTGCTAGCAGTTGCCGCTAGGGCATCTATGCCATTTCGTTCGTTGCAATTGGGACTGCACGCTGGGGTTTGTTTTGGTTGGATCAGGGAGAGCAGCATATGTGCCTCCTGATGAGAGACTAATAAGTTTCGAAACCGGTAGAGGTGCTTGTAGCACTCTCTGATTGGACTGGAATATGGTTCGGCTGTATTTTCGTTTTGCAACGAAATTGAAAATGGTTATTCATTTTTGATTTACATTTACTCTGTGTGGAGTATGAAGGGAACCAGTCTCGTTGGAACTTTACCGCGCTGAGCAGATGTGACGTGAATTGTAAATTGTAGAATTCCCTCATCTTCCTTAGTCTCAGCATCCGTATGGCTTGCAAATTGTAGAAGCCTCGGAGGTGTAACCAGAGAAGGTTCCCATTGTTTTCATTCTGGTGGGATATGTTATATGCCATTAGAGTGAAAACTTAGTCTTTTGCTAGCAGTTGCCGCTAGGGCATCTATGCCATTTCGTTCGTTGCAATTCGGAACTGCACGCTGGGGTTTGTTTTGGTTGGATCAGGGAGAGCAGCATATGTGCCTCCTGATGAGAGACTAATAAGTTTCGAAACCGGTAGAGGTGCTTGTAGCACTCTCTGATTGGACTGGAGTATGGTTCGGCTGTATTTTCGTTTTGCAACGAAATTGAAAATGGTTATTCATTACTGAGATATTACTCTTTAAAGGATGGCTATTTTCGAAGAACTGCGAAATGGAGAACCTTCAATCTCAAATAACTCGAATTTGGTGCAATTTTTTGGGAAAACTTAAGAGACATCTTTTAAAATTTAGTAAACCGCCTTTCAAATGAGCTCAGACAAAAGGTTTTTTCATAAGGATTGACTGACTTATGACGAAAAAAATTCGCTCTTTGCTTTTTCCTTTTTAAAATGTAACAGTTAAACCCTCCTCAATACAATCCTAATAGAAATGAATAGCTTCAGACTTGAAAGTAGCTTTATTTAGATATAATTAATACGATCCATGTGATTTAGCCGGTTTGAATTACTTAATTTAGAAAAAATAGTTGATTAAATCGAAAATGACATTTTTATAATTAAAAAAATAAGTGCATTTTTCTTAAATAAACCTAAATGTATTCATGATACAAAAACAAAAAAATCTAAATTTTCAGTTAAAAAAATCCTACAAATAATTTAAACAATTTTTTCATATTATGAATACTTTTAGATTTATTTAAGAAAAATGCACTTTTTTTAAAAATTATAAAAATGTAATTTTCTATTTAATCAACTATTTTTTCTAAACTAAGCATTCCAAACCGGTCAAATTGCATAGATCGTACCAATTATACCTAAATAAAGTTAATTTCAAGCGGGAAGCTATTCAGTTCTATTAGTATTGAAATGACGAGGGTTTAATTTTTTACATTTCAAGAAGAGAATAGCAGAGAGCAACTGTATTTTCATCGTAAGTCGGTCAGTTTTTATGCAAAAAACTTTTGTTAGAGCTTCTTCTTCTTCTTCTACGGCACTACAGCCCAAATTGAGCCTTGGCCTCCTTTTTTTTTGCCTCCACACTTGCTTGTCTGTGGCTGCTCTTCTCCATACACGGACTCCTAAAAGGGCTTGTGCGTCGCTGTTTAATGTGTCTTCCCAGCGCTTTCTTGCCTTTCCAACCGGTCTCTTTCCCTACATTCTAGCATTCAGTGCTGTTTTTGGTAGCCTATCCTCTCCCATTCTTATCACATGTCCGGCCTATTGCAATCTTTATATTTTAATGCAGTCTGACAGGTGTGCTTCCTTATAAAGTTGATAAAGTTCGTTGTTGAATCGACTTCTGAAGATTCCGTTTTCCCTCACAGGTCCTAGTATTCTCCTAAGTACTACCTTTCGAATGTGTCGAGTTTGTTTTTGGATGTTTCTTTCAGGGCCCAGGCTTCTGTTAGAGCTTATTTGAAAGGTTTTCTAATGAGCTTTAATAGATGACATTCGACTTATTTGAGATTGAGGGTTCTCAATTTCGATGATCTTCGAAAATAACCATTCTTTTATTCCTAGAAGGACCAAGGAGGGTTAAAAAGTGTCCACAACATTGCTTTAAATCCGATTTTTTAAATACTTTTGTTCCTAAAAATCTCAAATAATTAGTAGTTGTCGGTGTACTACTGCACTATTAGATGGCATAGCATTTTTATAATTTAATTAATTTCCTCATACTTTTATAAAAACTTGACAGTGGACTATAAATAATCTCCGTGAATACCTTCAACACCATCCCAAAATGGAAAGGCACGATATCATTCATGTGTCAAATTAGCAAAATCTAAAAGAAAAAATGCCAATAAATGGGCAAAAACAACCACAGTTTGTTCAAAATATAAGTATGTATGCGGTAAGCACAGCAAGAAGTCAAAAAGGTTTCTGTATCCTACGATGATGACAATTCCACTGAAGCCGAAGACTCCGGGTAAATTATAAACTCGTAACTTTGAACTGTTCCATTAACGTCTAGGAATAATATAAAAGTGTTATTTTAAAATTAGTTTAAATGAAGAAGCACGTTTTTGATTAATTTATATGTGGACATTTATTGACCCTCCTTGGTCCTCGGTGTTTCTAATAAAAGGTTGGTCCTGCAAGGGTTAAAGAGCAGTAACTCAGTCGTTATTGGGTTTACATAGGGCTCTCCGACGCAAATCTCTCTATTTTTTGATTATCTACAATTTTGCTCTGAATGATTTTTTCTACAAAATTAAGATTTTTTAAGTTAATTATGAAAAACGGTGAAATGAAAAAAGCATAGTTTCAATCGCTAATAACTTGGAAAGTATCAACTTTGCAAAAAAAATCTTATAAAATAAGATTTACTCAGAATTAGTCAGCCTATCGACTTCCATTGTTATTTTCGCAAAAGCGCGGTTTGGCGTAGAGTAGATTTTGACAAAGTTTATAATAATTGAAGACCACAGGAAAATAAGTTGATAAGTCACATTTTTGGTTTTGTTCAGGAGAATATTTTAAAGTTTAAAACATTAAAATTGTGATTATGATTTTAAAATATTAAAATACATCTTACAATTATTAATTATTAATAAAAAGAAAAAAAATTATATATTGGTGGTTGATTTAGATACATTTTAGTTTTTTTTTTTAATATATATTGCATATTAATAATTACATGGACTTATCAACGTTTTACCCTGTCTGGAATGGACATATCAAGTTCTTTTCCTGTACAGGGTTTTCTTAAACACTTATATTTTTTGACTTATCAAGTTATTATTCTGTATTGTGTTACTCTTAGAAACTATGTAATTAAAGCTACAAATTGGTATTAAAAACGACCACTGTCAAAAATTGGACTTATCAAGATCTTTCCATGTGGTCTTCAATTACTACCTATATCCAAATTTTCAAGGAAATCGACCTTGGTTCTCAAAATTCCACGAAAAAATGGCTGTTGATTAGACTATTAGACTATTAGTACGGTATAACTAGACCCAAACCCAGACATCCAAAATGAAAGTTATCCTCCAACACCAAATTGTTTTATATGGTCCACATAATGTTCAGAAAAAAGTCACACCATTTTGAGCGTCAGGTTTGGGGGGGGGGGGGGAGAGATCAGTAAATTCGTAGTTTTTTACGTTTTTCGTCAATATTTCTAAAACTATGGGTTTATCATGAATAACCTTTTATACAAAAATTTTCTACATTAAATTTGAAATAAAAAAGGTCCTATGCATATGCATAATCCTTCTAAAATGAACGGTTCAAAAGTTACGGTGGTAGTATAGTATAATATTGGTCCAAAAAAGGCCGAACCTAGACATCCAAAGTAAAAGTTTTCCTTTAACACCAAATTGTTCTATATGGTCCACATATTGTTCAGTAAAAAGTTACACCATTTTGATCGTCCTGTTTGGGGGAGAGATGGGGGAAAATCGGTAAATTAGTAGTTTTTTTAAGTTTTTCGTCAATATTTCTAAAACTATGCTTTAGCAAAAACAATGTTCTATACAAAGATGTTCTACGTGAAATTTAAAACTAAAAAGGTCCTATACATAATTGTTATAAAATCACCGGTTCCAGAGTTACGGAGGGTAAAAGTGGAGGTTTTCCATACTTTTTATATTCTTTGGGCAATTTATGGAAATTTTCTTTAACAGGATTGTGTTTTGTAAATAAAATTTGCTATTTCAGCGGCCGATGATATATTAGTGATAAGCCCTTGAAGAATCGTCAACCTCACCACCCAAAATCATCATCAATTGCCCAGATAATATAAAAAGTATCGAAAACCTCCACTTTTCACCCTCCGTAACTTTGGAACCGTTGATTTTATAACAATTATGTATAGGACCTTTTTTGTTTTAAATTTTATGTAGAACATTTTTGTATAGACCATTTTTTACGCTAAAGCATAGTTTTAGAAATATTGACGAAAAACCTAAAAAACTACTAATTTACCGACTTCTCCCCCATCTCCCCCCAAACCGGACGCTCAAAATGGTGTAACTTTTTACTGAACAATATGTGGACCATATAGAACAATTTGGTTTTGGAGGAAAACTTTTACTTTAGATGTCTGGGTTAGGCCTTTTTTGGACCAATTATACTATTCTACCTCCGTAACTTTGGAACCGTTCATTTTAGAAGGATTATGCATGGAACCTTTTTTATTGCAAATTTAATGTAGAACATTTTTGTATAAAAGGTTGTTCATGCTAAACCGCATAGTTTTAGAAATATTGACGAAAAACCTATAAAACTACGAATTTACCGATTTCTCCCCCCTCTTCCCCCAAACCCGACGCTCAAAATGGTGTGACTTTTTTCTGAACATTATGTGGACCATGTAGAACAATTTGGTGTTGGAGAATAACTTTCATTTTGGATGTCTGGGTTATGCCATTATTTGGATCAATTATATCATACTATTATATAAGACAGAAAGTTGAAAATAATAGTGTTCACGCATAATTCAAGTTTTGTTTTTAAGTGATCAAGTTGATAATAGATCTCGTCTCGTGTGTCATTATTTTGCAAATAAATTTACACTTATCTCTTGTGTAAATTTATTTGTGCACACATTATTTTTGACTTTTCTACATGGGAAATAAACTGTATAGGCCTGGATCCCGCGTACCAAAAAAAGTTTATTATTAGCAAGCTAAATTTTGTTAATAGCTTAACGGTTGTCTAGTCGGACAAACTTTGATGTATGGGAACACTGGAACAGGGAAATTTTAATTGTGCAACAGGTTAAATATTTGGAACGTCAGACTACGAAAACGTTCCATGTATTTTGTCGGACAGAACTTCCAATGTATTTGTTACCATTTCATTAAACTCTCATGCAAAAATCAGACTGGTGTCTATCACCAACTGGGCATTTTAATGAGTGGAACACGAAGAACATGTCAAATGACAGGAATCGTGTTGGTTAGTAATAGCTTCTTCTTCTTAAAGTGCCGTCTCCTCAATGGAGGTTGGCTACTACAATTGCAAACTCTTCTCTGTCTTCAGCTGTTCTTATTAGGTGTTCAAAATTTAGCCCTGTCCATTGTCGGATATTTCTGAGCCAGGATAGCCTTTTCCTTCCTAGTCCACTCCTTCCCTCGACCTTTCCTTTAACTATTTAACTATAAGTTGAGCATATTGGTATTTATTATTTCTCAGTATGTGGCCCAGGTATGATGTTTTTTTAACTTTCACTGCGTTGAAAAGTTCTCTTGCCTTGCCTATTCTATGCAGCACTTCTTCGTTTGAGGTATGCGAAGTCCACGAAATTTTGAGAATTATCCGGTAGATCCACATTTCAAAGGCCTCCAACTTATTTATGGTTGATGTTTTAAGGGTCCATGTCTCAACTGCATAGAGAAGAGTCGACCAGACGTAGCATTTGGATAAACGTAGTCGAAATTCGAGATTTATTCGAGAATGACAAAGCAGTTTTTTCATTTTTTCGAAACATTTTCTGGCCTGTTCTATTCTCGATCTTATTTCTATATCAGTATTTAGGCTGCTATCGATCCAATATCCCAAGTACTTAAATCTATTGACTTGTTCTAAAATGTGCCCATTTATTGTGCAAGGTTGAGGTACGTTTTAGTTTTTTCGGATTGACATCACTTTGGTATTTTTAATGTTTATTTTCATACCAAACTGCTCACAGGTCGAGTTGGTCTTGTCGATGAGTCGTTGTAGACCCAAGTCGGAATCCGCAATAAACACCGTATCATCGGAGTATCTGATGCTGTTGATATTTACGCTATTCACCTTGACTCCATCCTTGGAGTCCTCCAGTGCCTCTTTAAATAGAAACTCGGAGTAAAGATTAAACAGCAGAGGCGACAGAACACATCCCTGTCTAACTCCCCTCCTAATTTCTACTTCTGCGTATGTGGAACCTTCGATTCTAACATTGGCGTTTTGGTTCCAGTACAAGTTCTTTAGTAAATTGATGTCTTTTCCATCTAAACCGACTTCTTGCAAACGTTCTAATAGTAGGTCGTGTGTTACTGTATCCAATGCTTTTTAGAAGTCTATAAAGCATATAAATATATATTTCTGTTGGTCGTATCATTTTTGCGCGAGAACTAGTAAATTGAAGAGCGCTTCTCTCGTTCCCATGCCGGCTCTGAATCCAAACTGATCGTCTCCGATGATTGTTTCGCACTTTCTATAGATACGATTATATACGACTTTTAACAGGACTTTTACTGCATGACTCATAAGGCTTATCAGACGGAATTCATTGCAGTGTTGTGGGTTTGGCTTTTTTGGTAGTAGTATGAATATTCACTCTAGCCAGTCTTGGGGTATTTTACATGTATTATAAATGCGATTGAATAAAAGGACAAATATTTCGATATTTTCTTCGCTGATTAGTTTCAACGTTTCTGGGTATATTCCATCTGCACCTGGGCTTTTATTTGTTTTGAGTTGATTAATTGCATTTTTAATTTCAGATTTCAGAATTGCTGGCCTTTCGTTTTTATTTTTCAATATTCGTTTGTCTCGTATGTCATGAAAAAGAATTTTAATATAGTTTTCCCACACTTTCAGTTTATCTTCCGTTGATTCTAGCAGTTTGCCTTCCGTGTTCAGCATGGTGTGAAAAGTTGTTCGCTTGGTAGTTGATGTAAACTCTTTTACCTTTTTATGTAAATTAAAAAAATCGTGCCTTTGTTGCAGTTCTTCTATTTCGACGCATTTTGTTTCCAGCCACTTCTCTTTTGCTGCGGTTACTTTTCTTCGAATTATTCTATTTAGTCTTTTGTATTATCCATCCTGGTCATCTTTTCCTTTAGATTCTCTTCGTTTGTCCATTAATTGTAAAATCTCATCTGTCATCCATTCATGTTTGTTATTTCTGGATGATACTTTTAGATGTTTTTCTATTGCATTGTTCATTTGTTCTTTAATAGTTTTCCAAAGAACGTTTATGTCATCGCACTCGATAATTCTGTGGTGGTCAATATTTCCTAAATTTTTATTTAATTCTTTATTTACTGAGTGTTGTATGGTGTCGTTTTTCAATAATCGGATGTCTAGTTTGTGTTGAGGTTTTTGTTTCTTTATTATTTTCCATCTTGCGCGCACTTTTACAACAGGATTATGATCGGAATTTATGTCAGCTCCAGGATATGTTTTTGCATTGATGATAGCGTTGTGATATCTTTGGTTGACCAATATGTAATCTATTTGGTTACGGATTATTCTGTTTTCATTGTGTTGTGGTGAAGTGCAAGTGTATAATCTGCAAGGATGTAATTTAAACCACATATTTGTCGCTACCATGTTGTGTTGTTGACAGAATTCGGTCATTCTCTCTCCCATGTCATTCCGCACTCCAAGTCCGAAATCTCCAATCAATCCAGATACCTTTCCTCTAGCTATATTATCGTTAAATTCACCTAAGATAAATGTTAGGTCTCGTTTTTTGGTCATCTTTATAAGTTTTTCTCCATCAGCATACCACGCTTCTAGCTCTTCCGTGGGTTTATCTGTCGTAGGGGCATAAGTCTGAATGATGTTAATATTTACTGACTTTCCGGATAGTTGAATAAGTAATTATTAGTAGTAGTAATTAGTAATAGCAGTCTGATTTTTGCATGACAGTTTAATGAAAGGGTAACAAATCAATTATCCGACAATCTGTCCGACAAAATACATGGGACGTTTTCGTAGTCTGACATTCCAAATTTTTAACCTGTTCAACAATTAAAATTTCCCCTGTTCCAATGTTCCCATACATCAAAGTCTATCCAACGAGACACCGTTAAGCTATTAACAAATTTTCAGCTTGCTATTAATCAACTTTTTTTTGGTACGCGAGATCCAAGCCTAGTATAGGTAATATATTTATATTTCTATTAAATAAATATTACAATTTCAACCATTTTTAGTTTATGAAACCATAATATTCGTGTTCTGAAACTATTTTCTTGTGGCATCATAATGCAGTAATTACATAATAACCAGTTTGTTATTGTTTTGGATTCTGAGAATGTCAAATTTTTGAAAAGTCAAATAAAGTTAATATTATAGTAGAGTTGAGAAATATTTCCAATAAAAATAGTAAAAAGACTATAATAGGAGAGCGGCAGCAGCCCCTAAAATTACATTACACCTACCACGAAAATCAACTTTAAGGTAAATGACCAATTTTGGTGGTTCTTTATGTCTTCGAGGTGGCTGAATCTGAATATGAGGAATATGATTAGAAGAGCAGTTGTTAATTTTTAAACATTTTCTCGTCAGATTTCGTTAGTTTTATGTTTACTTAAAAAGGTTAGGTGATAAACATTTTAGCTTATAATTTTAACCAAAACAGCAATAAAACATAATTCATGGAGAAGTTTTCTGGAAAACTTTGTCAAAATATGCAGTAGCAAAAAAGTTATGTGACTTTATATAGGAACGGCACACCACAAAAACGCTTATTTCTCGAAATACTGTGTGGTCTAATGACCACGGTGTGGTGAATGGATAATTTTGGTCATACTTTATGTTCTTGATGGTGCTGAAAACGAAAATTAGGTTTATTTTGAATGTTATGTGGAGGAACATTGGCAAAATGGTAATTTTACCCTAAAAATAAAAAAAAATATCACATTTTGCGTTTATTAACTCTGTTCCATTTTAATATTTTTTTCTGAAATTTTTATAGTATATATTTCTTACCTTTCTGAAGACAATGATACTTGTCTACATATTTCTGTCTCATTATACTAAATGTTATGAATTGTTTAAAGTGAAAGGTGCAGATTTTTGAATTTCAAAGTTTAATAGCAAAAGTTGAGTGACAAAATTTGAAACTTACCTTTTTAATTTTTTTACCCTATTTGGTACCCTATATTTAAACTTTAAATTTATATTAGAATATAGGGTACAAAGAATAAAATGTTTTATAGAAAAAAATAATGCAACTTTTAATATTAAGAAAAACGTGATTTCGATTTTATTTTTTTATTTTTAGGGTAAAATTACGGTTTTGAAGATGTTCCTCCTCCTTAAATTTAAAATAAACCTTATTTTCGTTTTTAGCATCATCAAAAACATAAGGTTTTGTCACTCATTTTTGAAAAGTTTGTCACTCAACATTTTTAAGTAAACATGAAACTAACGAAATCTGACGACAAAATGTTTAAAAACTAACAACCCCTCTTTTAATTGGTTAAAGTATTTTGGACAAATCTCGTTGTCATCTGAATACTCAAAAGATAATACAGTAACATTTTAAAAAGGAAATATTTACAGGGACCAAAGATACAGTGAGGTAAATATGAAAAATCATCAAATTTGATTTTTCGCATTTTGGCATAAAATTTGATTTTTGAACATGTTCCACCAATTCTATGGTTTATTTTTTAACCAGAAGGAGTAAACTAAAAAGACAGATTCATACCCAAGAAAGTCACTAGAAAATCAACAAATACATCTTCTTTTTTGGTTGGTTATGTCGGCCCTCAACGGTAATCCATAAATATTATATTATATTAATACGTCGCTGAAGTATTCTAAAAAGAGTTGCTTTTTATAACAAATCAGACTAAAAATCTAAAAATTAAAGAAATAACACGAAAAACACAAAGAATCGCCTATATAACTGAATTAACCCTTATCCGGGCAACACATTTTACTTACGTAACCGGGCAACTCGGGTCCGTTGGGCCCACCACTGTTCTTTAATGTACTATTCATATTTACCCATATATTATGTCTAATATCCATTTTTGATTTTTTTATTAAAGTTAAATTTAAATTCTCTAGATTAAAAAAGGTGATAATGCTATAGCACCTATGCGGTCTACCTCGAGGGTGCGATCTACCTGAAGGATTTGCACAAAATAATGAAATGTAAAAAAACTTTTGTAGAAAAAATATTTATTTACAAGTAATAAAGATTTGGAGCCAAAGAAGACTTAATTAATAAATAAATAAAATCTTTTGTAAATCTAATAGGCCATTTTATTTGAAAAGAGGGATTGGTATTTACGCATAACCTGGAAAAAGATTACGGTGTTATTGCCTTTCATTATTGTGTGAAAACCCTTCTGAGAAAAGAGTATAAAAGAGAAAATATATTACGGCCATAAAACTTACTCTAAAGTATATCTACATTAGGATTGTTGACACTCATGTGCCCTGAAGTTAGTAGGAGTCCAATAAAGGCATATATCTGTGTAGAGTCGCAATATGTCCAGTTCTCTATCCCCAGGACATTTTCGGGGTTTTATATTTGTACACTTCACTATTTCGTTCACAATTTTTTCGTCCACAAACAAACAAAAGGAATCAACAAGATCATCCACACTTTGACCAGGGGCTAACATTACTTTGTGCACTTTGCTTTTTATTATGTCGCAGGATCGCATACGTCCTGTCGGTTGTGGTTGACTCTTCCAGTTAGTTTCATCCTTAGTTTAAAAAATTACACACTCTGAAATCTGGGAACTGGTAGCTACACATTCTTCTTCATTATCACTCAATACTACTTGCTAATCATCCACTTCACTTGCTTCCGAAAGATGATCTTCAATTTCAGAGTCACTGTCAATGCCAACTACTTCAGGAGATTCTTCATCATCGGAATCCCATAAATTATTAGCAATATCTTGCAGTTCTGCAGCTGATAATGGTTTTCGGGACATTTTATTCGCACTATCTACTTTCACTGTAATTCAATATAATTTTACTGGCTTAGTAGTTGTCGACACTAACATCGGTATCAAACTACTGATAGCAGATGCATTATTTATTTCAAAATATGTATAGATACCTACCTAAAAATACTATTACATTCCAACAATCATTATCAGTTTTTACAATTCATTTGGATTAGATATAACACCTATTGTAAGCATATCTTTGATGTTCACATCAAAGAGATGTTTAAATTGTTTGTTGCATGTTTAGACTTTATTATTGGATTTCCGGAATCATAAAAGTCATTTAGATAATCCACAAAAACATTTCCTGACTGCCAGATTAACTTCTGTAACAAAGATTTAGACTTTAGGTATAAATACAAGTAGGGCCCGACAGGCCCGTATTACCCCTTTACGTGACAAAATTCTTTCGACGCAATAATTTCAAAAATGATAATGAATATTTTGAAGTAAACGCACTTCTAAACAAATTCAGTGATGCATAAAATTCAATAAATTTTTTTTATCAGTTTATGATAAAAGAATTGGCGTCTCGGGCCCGCCGGGCCCACCTTGCCCGGATAAGGGTTTTAACCTATGAAATGCCAAAAGTGTCAAAACTTGATAAATGTCATTAGAGTCAAAATTTTATAACAGTGGAGTAAACTTGCCTGCGCTTGGACCAATACAAACAAGCATTACAGCGCGGTAAATTTAAATCACTCCTCTTGGTTTAAAAACAAACATTAGATAAAAATAAAGTTCATATTCGGATTCACCGACCTCGAAAATATAAAAAAGGACCAAAATTTGCCATTTACCTGTTATGGTCGTTTTTTCGATTATGCCTCAAATTAGGGTTGTAATAACAGACACCAATTTGATTTAAAAAGTTAATACTAAATTTTATTGAATTTAATATTTTGGATTTTATTTTACAATGATGGATGATATTTATAAAACATTAGAAAATGGACAGCTTTTATTCTATTTTTATTATTACGCATGTTTAGTAAAACAAAGATCAATTACAAAATGGCGCATTTCATCAAACTACTAAAATCAATGCCATTTATTTTATAAATCTTACTTACTGTCTACATTTGAAATCAGATAGCGAAAGGGTACAAACCTTAAAGGTAAATATTTACTAATTGAAACCCTATCCTTTTCAATGCACTATTGAAAACTCCATTAGGACGAAGTCACTCCCAAAATATCTCAGAGGCTCATATTTCAAACTAGATCCAATCTATTTACGATTCTAGAGCACGTTTCAACCTAAGCGACTATACTTCCTAGACTTAATCTAGTGCTATCAACTTCATCTTACTCATAACAATCGAACCACAGAACTTTATTCTTTAATATAAGGAAAATGTAGAATTATTACGATTTGTAATATTGGTGTGTTTATGTTAATATAAATATATAACATGCTAATTAAAAATTATATTTTATATATTTAAAAAAATTTTTATTTAGTCTTAAAATATTTATGCAATATAATTCATTAAATCTAAGATTAAACAATTATTTTAATGGGGAAAAATTCGATCAATGAATGTTGTCAGATAATAGTTATTTATGTACCAAGTCAGTAAAGTGACTCTTTATCAAAAGAGTATGATATTACGAGCAGAGAGAGCGAAGAAAGCGAGGCGGGTAACAGACGAGTTCGATAAAGAGTCTTTACTGATTTATTGCATAAAAAATGTTATCGCCAATCATAAGAAACTTACTTACAGTTTAGGAATTGTTTTAATTTTAGAAGAAATAAAAATTTCGTATGACAGTAATGACAGATGACTTTTGCATGATTGCCGGTTTTGATGTTTAATCGATAGTTATCAATATTGAATACCTTATTAATAAATCTGTAAAGTTTTGGTTTATTTTGTATGAATATAATTGCAAAATACTACAGAATTTCGCTTTTTGGCATACATTTAATTAAGAATAACGTAAATTTTGTACAATATTTTGAATAATTAAAGCAAATAAATTTCAAGTTCACTCAAATAAATAATCGATACTGCCATCGACCACTTACATTCGGTCTCGGTTAATTTAATTAATAATCGCGGTAGGTAAAGTTTGTCTTCTTTAAGTACAATAAAGTGTTACTTTACTTCTGCAAATGAGGGCAAATTAATACAATAATGAATGACGTTAGTGACGGTTGGCGATAAAATACATAGAAACATTTAATAATTTTTACAGATACTTCATATTTATACTTCGTATTTCAAAATATATTAAATATATAATATCGGAGGTATATCTCGGAATGTTGGATAATTTAGACCATTTATTCGAAAAATATTTTCAAAATCGTTTAGTTTCTTTAAAGTCGAAAAGCAGTGATAGGAATTTTTTATCACCGCCCTTTTTTTATTAAGCTAACAAATCTAATTCATTGGAACTAGTTTAAATAACTTGGGGCTATACGCTGTGAGCTCGTACATAGAGAATATATTTAAAAATTCGCGAGCGCCAGTAGTGACAAGTCTGTAAACGTTTACTGGAAATTTGACATAAATGTCAAAGTGATTAATTTAAAATTAAAAATAAAAACATTAATTATAAACAATATTAATTGGTCAAAGCTGTGGTATATATTTTTACATTAAATATACTTACGTTTTAAATACTGGATTTAAGCTTTTTTAATGTTCCGTAATATATAATTATAAATTAATCTATTAATCTTAGCGCCATCTACACGATAATTGTGAAAGTATCCGAAGTAAGAAATTAATATTTCATCAATAGAACGTCAAAATGATTAGCAAAATCTTAAAAAAATTGGTTACAATTTAATTACTTTTTCTACGACCGTTTAATAACATGCTCATTATTCGCTATTTTTTCATAGATAATAGAACCCATTACTTTACCCGTGAGTAATATTTCATTACTCACGGGCTGAAGTTACTCCCAGGTCATTACTCACAGGCTGAAGTTAAATTCAAGTGGCCCATGCCACTTTTAATATTAATCGTATATAAACTGCAAATAAAATTACTTAAACTTGTTTATTTAATACAATAATTATTGCAATTTATACCAATAATTATGATCTTCGACAAATTTTGAAAGGAATTTTAACTGTAACAATGTCAGTATATTTTTTACGTTTATATCTTGTTTACTAGAAATTTTGACGTTGTTCTGAAGCTATTTCCTTGTGGCATTTTTATGATTAATTATTTATATGGGAAATAAGCCACAATTAAAATGAAAAAAATAATTTTATTTTTTTCATTTTAATTGTGGCTTATTTCCCATATAAATAATTAATCAGAAATTTTGACGTTTATCATTAATTTATTTTAGTGACAGTGACATTAGCGCATTTTGTTCGTGTTAATTGGAATTAACTAATATTCTGTTTATTTTTTAAATCATATTGTGTTAACATATTGTAATATATAGTTCTATTACTATATTATAATTAGGTAAATGTAAATATACATTATAACTTTAATGAAATACGTTCACCGATAATAGCCATTTGCTATTTATTAGATTCATTGACGGTAGGTACAAATTTATGCTTATAATTTTCTGAAATGACTAGAACTTGGATTGACTATTTCTTGTTGTATTTTACAATACATAAGAATTTGTTAATAGTAGGCAACCAATTATTCAGCCACGTATTAGGGGTAAACAGCATTTAGGAATTTTTGTAAATTATTATAATTTAAATATCGAGTATTTTATTCGAGTATATTTTTTACTAATTAAAATAAAAAAAAAATCGTAGAAAAAGTATAGTATTCTACTCGCATGTAATGGGTATTACTCACTCTGATGAATTACGACACTCGCCTACGGCTCGTGTCGCAAACTTCATCATCGTGAGTAATAGCCGTCATTACATGCTCGTTGAATAATATACTATTTAAATATCAATAACAATTAACAATTAAATATTAAAATTAAAAATTACCGGTGAAAGTTGCATTACTAATCCGCTAGGAGCGACACCAGCGAAGCTCAGAGCGTATATTACCATCTATGAAGTTCAATTGGTGTAATTCATTTGAGCCTTCCATAATCATTGTTAAACCTCAATTTTCCAAGATATATAAGTTTTTTGACAGTTATTTCCTAGATTTCATAAAATTGTTGTTCAGTCCAATGTATACGCCACTACCACAATAATACCATAAACCTAAACGATGACGTCATTCTGTGTTTTATTGGAACCAATTTTTTGACGGGTTAACAAGGCTGCCAAGCTGTCAATCTTATTTAGGTAGCAGTAGAGATCTCAACATTCATCTGGTTAATTATTCGTTGTCCAAAAAATGATTTCAGAAGATTTTAGCTTTACTGTCCAAGAAAAAAGAGGGTGGATTTTTTTTATTTAACTCCCAGTATATTTATAATCTGTCACATATATCATATATAATATTAAAGGACAATAAGTAAATGATCGGATACATATTTACATTGGACATGTAGGAAATATTTCCAGTGAATTATTTCCGTTAAGGGGATATGCACAAAATTTTTCACTATTGCTATTCAAATGCATTCATTTTTTTTCGAATCCTGAGAAATCTAGTAAGTATTTTTGAAAAATTTAAACTCTGAATGAAAGATTTCATTATTACCGAGGACCAAAAGTTCCTGAGAATTTCTATGTTTTTTTTTTATTTAGAAAATACAGCCGCATCCACCTTAATGGTGATTAGGAGCGACTACAGAATACAAAGTTTAATTATATAAAGTATTCCTATGGATTTTTGACATTTTACAATATTGTCAAATGGTTAACAATAACTTGTACATTACATATTTCATATACAGGTGGATCGGTTTTAGACAATAAATGTGAGTGAATAAGTCTCGTGTGTCCAATTCGCAATCGAGTTATCACCAACTGTTCTCTTCTGTTACGAGTTGTAGTTTCCCAGGCTGTAATGTCATTTTTAATTAGTTTCAGTGACGTTGGAGACGATTGCCATTCGTTTTTCCACTTGCACAAAACACGATTCTTAATGTAAGCTTTTATATCACTCGCGGTATTTCGACACTTATCTTTTTCTATATCAGCACATACGGCAATTTCACTCGCGCACTAGTGAGCTTTATCGTTGCCTGCAATGCCAATGTGGGATAGTATCCATATAAATATTATATTGAAATATAAGTTTACTGGTTAACCTGAGATTACTCGCCCTCGGATTCAAAGATCTCGTTACCCAAGTGGCATATAGGATTTTCTTTCTGAGAGTGGTGATAAAACGTTTGGATGATCTGTCTTTCAATTGTGTATAAATTTTAGTTAACATATCGTGTAATCGCATTAGATCGGAAGTAAAATCTTGAATAAGTATATCAATAGGATTTTGCGCGCCACTAATTTTGCTTATAAGAAGATTCAGTTGGTCAAAATTGAGGACAAATGCGGGTGAATGATTTTCGATAAATTTTTTGGCAGGTTCAAGGTCATACTATTTTGATGATTTCGTTGCTACATGCTTCTCGTCGCTTTTAATATTCTTGGCTTTAGCTTTAGATGAAGGTACAGTAAAGGGGTTTTTGTATGACATGCTTTTGGAGAAGTGAGAACCTCATTGACATTAATGGCAATGGTTTCAGGAAGATTGGAACTGATTTTTAAAAAAGTGACTGGAGAGAGAAGATTAAGTCCTATTTTTTGTAAATAATCTATTTAACAAACTGTGTGGTATTGTGGGATATACGTTTGATAAAACGATACGTTCGGCTGGAGAAATCAGCCTTCTAGCTTGTACAATACTGTCCTCGATTTTTATTTTTCCGTACTTTTGCATGAATTCGTCCACCAGTTGTTATTTGCATATCCTGTACATACATATCCGGTTGTTCGATAATCGAGACAAAAAATAATATTTTTTGGTTAAATTAGATTGTCCAAAGGAATTAAATAATTTTGCAGCTTCGTATTTTCTAAGGCGCTAAAGACAATCGTTTGAAGTTTGGATGGAAAAGGTGTAGAATTTGCTGATGAATAGGTTTTATTAGTATTTGTCTGCAACTGTTGTACATGTTGTGTGTCGGAGAGATTCTGAATGTTAGGTTCCATTTTTAATTTTAACACGAGACATGTATTCAAAAATAATACGGACCTGACCAGTAATTAAGTAGGTAATTAAGCAAGTAACGAAACTGGAAATTTGTACCTTAGATCGTTCTTTATTGATGTTATTTAATTAAGAATTAACCAAAACTGGTTTACCATGTTATATTAAACAAAAATAATACGATGAATTCACTTACTGGTATTTACTAAAATTGTTACTTAACTATTTATAAATGAACTATTACTTTTTCTACACAAAATTTGCAATTTTGTTGAGACCAGAAATAAATACATCATTCGGTAGGTCGTTGAGGGCCGAACTCTTCTATAATGTTTCTTTTAATAAGTTGCAGGGGTGAAAAAAACAGAGAAAATTGAATGTGATTTTTAGTTTCACATATCACATTCAAAAGAAACTTTTTGTTTATTTTAAGGGACTTTTGGCCCTCGGCAATGATGTAATCTTTCATTCTGCGTTTTAATTTTCCAAAAATATTTATTAGTTTTTCCAGGATTCGACAGAATAAACATCATGTCCGTGCTGATATTTTCCAAATCTAACATTCGCTATCTTTCTCATACAACGCACTCAGTAGAACATAATGTGCTGACAAGGCAGTGACAATTTTATATACTTCACACCGCTTCAGGAATCTTTTGAGTTGTTCATTTAAAAATATTGACAATGTATTTGATAAATAAGTGATTTACGACGTGAAATTAATAAAAAGTTATTACTTATTTACTTATTCCTAAGCCTTTCTACTTTACGTGTAAAACTGGTGGAGTTGAGTTTGGCATTGTAGTCTCCATGCTTTCCGATCTTGTGTTAGGTTTCTTGCACTTTCCAATGTTAATCCTTTCTTCTCGACTTCTTTCCTGATTTCATCTACCCACATAACTCTTGGTCTTCCTCTTTTGTTTTTCCCCTGCACTCTCGTTTCGAACACTTGTTTTTTTAGTCTCTCGTTCGACATTCTATACACTTGCCCGAACCATCTAGTTGTCCCTCTACTATTTTTTCATTGATTGGTTCTAGTTTAAGTTTTGTCTAATTCAGTGGCGGCTGGTCAGAGGAGGCAAGGGAGGCTTAGCCTCCCCATAAGTTTTTTACACATGCTACACTGTTTTGTTTACTTTGCTATTTTGCTTCGCTACTGCGAATCGAAAAACATGCAAAATTACCGATATTTTGCTTTGCATTATAGATATCGGAAAAAGTTATTTGAACAAGTTATTAAAAATAATATTCTAACCCCACATACCAAATTTCACCACAAAATTCGCACTTTTAGTTTTTTCATTATTTGTAGTCAGGATACTAAAATCGCAGAGGAGGCTGCTGGCCGGAAAATCTCACTTGCTAATTCTCCGCGCAGCCCAGCAGCGTTAAGGATGGTTTAAGGAGACCCGGTTTCCTTAGAGCTGCATTATGGCTTAACGCATACGCTGCCCGGAGATTGGGCAAGGGCGGCTAATCGACCAGAAGCCTCCTCTGCGATTTTAGGATCCTGACTACAAATAATGAAAAAACTAAAAGTGCGAATTGTGTGATGAAATTTGGTATGTGGAATTAGAATAATATTTGGAACAACTTGTTCTAACAAGTTTTTCCGATATCTGTAATGCAAAGCAAAATATCGGTAATTTACTGTGTTTTTGGATTCACACTAGGCCGCTTTTAGAATTTAAAAAATTCAGTTGAGTATCTTAAAAATTGTGAACCTTCAACCTGTGTGGACTGCAAAACTTCAAATCTGTATTTATTTTGATATGCATATCTACTTACAGAGATAGAATTGTTAACAAATAAACGACACAAACTTTGGTAATACGCTTTTACAATTAGACTAACTATTTTTAAAATTATAGGTCTGGATCCCGCGTATGAAAAAAAAGTTGATTAATAGCAAGCTGAAAATTTGTTAATACCTTAAGGGTGTCTACTCGGACAAACTTTGATATATGGGAACACTGGAACAGGGGCAGTTTTAATTGTGGAACAGGTTAAAAATTTGGCACGGTCAGACCACGAAAACGGCACATTTATTTTGTCCGACAGAACAGACTTAAACTCTCCGAACAGAGATTAAACTCTCATGCAAAAATCAGACTGCTATTTATCACCTGTCATAATTCCTGTCATTTGACATATTCTACATGTTCCACTCATTAAAACGCCCATTTGGTGATAAATAGCAGTCTGATTTTTGCATGAGATTTTAATCTCTGTTCGGAGAGTTTAAGTCTGTTCTGTCGGACAAAATACATGTGCCGTTTTTGTGGTCTGACTGTTCCAAATTTTTAACCTGTTCCACAATTAAAACTTCCCCTGTTCCAGTGTTCCCATATATCAAAGTTTGTCCGAGTAGACACCCTTAAGGTATTAACAAATTTTCAGCTTGCTATTAATCAACTTTTTTTTCATACGCGGGATCCAGACCTATTAATGATATTATGAAATTGTGAATTATGATGATATTATAAAATGTAAATTAAAAATGGTCAAAAAAAAAATTAAAAACCTTAAATTAGATTTTTTTGGCGGATTTGTTTTGCTATTGCAAATTTGTCTAGATATTTTACAGTTAGGTATAGCCTCCCCTATTGTAAAAATCACGAGCCGCCACTGGTCTAATTGTTTCGGTTCGTATTTTGTCTGTCCTATTTCTGTTTGCTATTTTCCTCAGGAACCTCATTTCCATAGCATTGACTCTTGATTTTTGTCTCCCCGTCAATGTCCAGGTCTCGCTGCTATACATGATTGTTGGTCTAACTACTGATCTCACGACTGCCGTTTTTACTTTCTCCGGTATCTCTTTTTTCCCAAAATTGTTGTTGTCATAGTGTTAAATAAGCTTCCTGTTCGTCCTATTCTCTCGTTTATTTCCATGTCTTGTTTACCATTTGATTAAATTATTACTCCCAGGTATTTAAAATATTTCACTTGCTCTAGTTGTTTCCCGTCTAATTATATTGCGTGTGTCTTCCTCGTATTTGAAATTCGTATATCATTGTTTTTGTTTTCTCTGTATTAATTTTCATATTTAGTTTAATAGTTCTTCTAGGATTTCAAGATTGTTATGTAAGTCTTCTCTGTTTTCTGCTATAAATACCTTGTCGTCTGCAAATAGTAGCTCCGATAGTTGAGTATGTTTCATTTGCTAGTATCCTAATGTTAGTTTTCTCATTCTTCTCTTGGTTTCCTTTATTGCTTCATCCAGTACCACTGAGAATAGCAGTGGACTTAGCACGAATCCCTGTTTGACGCCTTGACTTGAAGTAAATTCCCTGGATTCCTCGTTATTGGTTCTTACTGTATTTATTTATTTACTTAACTATAAAGGTATTATGTTTATTATTTATCTAAGATCCAAGCACAGAATACACCAGGATATATTCTGTGATCCAAGTATTTTGTTGTTAAAGATGTTCAAAATTTATATAAGCGTTCCATAGCAACAATATATTATTAAAAAATCACTTTTCCTCTTTTCTCGATTAAGTATTAGTGTTTATTGTATAGTATAAATTATTGTAATCACTGAATACATAGTTAGTGAAAAAATAATCCTATAATTTTAGCGATTACACAAGTAACGGTTATCCAAGAACATTCAAAAACTGAACGAAAATCTCTATAATGCTAATGCTAATGTCATTGTCAACTACTAATGTTTTCATCTGCAGTTTTCATACCAGTAATAATTTTACTGCACGTAATTTGCAGTGTAAAGAAAGATAAGTAGGGGTACCTCCTTAAAATATTTGCGCCTACACCCTTAACAATTAACCTACCTATTTAAAACTGTTATTTATTTGTTACTCCAAGAACACTTAGTTAAACCTGCTTATCAGGTCCGTTGATTTAAATTTTTTTTAAGCGGCGCTCTTCACTTATGATATTAAATTGATCTCTCGCGAGGGGGTTCACAGGCATATTCACTCTTCACTCTTGTAGTCTCATTCGAATCTTCGCACAGTCAACAAGTATCAAAGAAATAATTAGCCTAATTACCTTATTATCATCCTTATCGACATTAGAAATTTAAAATACAGTTTTGTAAAAGTGCAATGTTTTGTAGTACACTTTAGAAGACCAAAAATAAGCATTTTTTCAAGATTTTTTTTTCTCAGGACCTTTATTAGAAATGAACAAAACTTTTTACATATTAATATCTGACTCTTGGAGAATACAAAAAATATATCTTTTTTCATTTATGCACGTACACTAATGTTGTAGAGGGCGCCAAAATCGAGGCCTCGAAAAAAAGTAGTTCCGATGGCGGACAGTTAATCTCATGATTGGGATCTCTGAAACAAAAAAATCATACGGCATTTGAAAAAGGAAGGTTTCTTACGTGAGAATTTACCACCGTTAGTGAAAAATTCCGCAAAGAAAAGATTTTACGGAAATTTGAAAAAATTTTGTGAAAAAATGACCCGTTTTTCTTCAGTTTTTCATGGTTAAAAAATAATTATTTTTTATTTTTTGATGAAATTGTGGTAAATTGTCACGTAAGAAACCTTCCTTTTTCAAATGCAGTACGATTTTTTTGTTTCAGATATCCCAATCCTGAGATTAACTGTCCGCCATCATTTTTCGAGGCCTCGACTTTTGCGCCCTCTGCAATATTAGTCTACGTGCATAAATGAAAAAATGTATATTTTTTGTACTCTCTAAGAGTTATATATTAATATGAAAAAAACTTTATGTTCATTTCTAATAAGGGTTCTGAGAAAAAAATTCTTGAAAAAAATGATTATTTTTGGTCTTCTAAAGTGTACTAGTACCTTACAAAAAGTGTTTGTGTTGTGTGTTGAAGTAATTATCCAGTATGACACATAAGTACTAAAAATTTAGGTATTAATAGAGAAGCTATAAGCAAAATGATAATTCTAATTTATAACGATGGCTAGTTACTTCAATTACAATTTATAGAGGGACACCACTAACCCAACCAAACCCAGCAATATTATTTGATTAAAACGGACAAATGTACCAAAATAGTCCAATATACAACAGTCAACCGTTGCCGGGATATAAAACAATACCACTTCAAACAATACAACAAACAGCACCAACATCCATGCAGATCGGTGGAAACGAACCCAACATAAACCAAAATATTGTGCAAACAACATTATTACCACCGCAACTACCACAAGCGTCAAAATAATGGCAAACACTAACGTATAAGAAAAGAATACGCAGTCCCGACGATATCCAAAAGCACTCAAAACAAACCGAATTGCACGACTGCTGGTTAGAAATAAAAAACGAACAAATATATTTGAAAATTTGCCAAAGAAGAAGATGAACAGGAAACTATACTAAATTCACAAAAAAGATGCACTAGAAATAAACAAACCAAGAAAGGTTGAATGTTACGAGGAGCACTTCCGAATCATGATTTACAATGTATCAATTTTGTAAATCATGATTTGGGATTTACAATGTATATACATTGTAAATCATGATTTGGGAGTGCTCCTTATAATGTTTGACGTGTCTTGGTTTATTTATTTCTAGTGCATCTTTATTGTGATTGTAGTATAGAACCGACCAAAAAGAACCAAAATCTCCACCAATTTATATAGACGGTGTAGCTGACATAAATCCATTAATGTCACTTCTAGAAGAGATTGTTAAAGAGCAGTATCTCATCAAAGCGGTTGGACAAAGTCCAAAATCCAAAACTATACAAAACAAACAATAAAATAAATGTGTGAAGTGCGCGGGATAAAGTCCAAATTTTAGTATAAATTCTAAACACTCAATGTAGATTAATAAAGTGTTATCAAAAAGTATTGATTTATACTTTATATAATAAATTGTGCTTCAAATTTGTCCTTCTATCAATTTAGGGGATAATTTTTAATAAAATAATTTACAACCCCGCGAAGGGGTGGCATCCACCCCAGGCTAAATGGTATCTGAGGTATCTTCTAACAGTTCACCAATTTTCATTAAAATCGATGGAGGTTTACCGAAATCGGAGGTAATCTTTACCTTCATATACTGTAATATTATTCGGATAAAAACTTTTTGTCCTAAAGGTAACTAGCGACAAACCAGACATTGAACGTTTTAAAAATGCTGATTTGGTTTTTTAAAAGTCTTTACAAATTTAAGAAAATGTACAAGAATAATTAATGGAATGGTATGATTACATTCAGGACAATTCGAACTAAAGGATATAGTTTTAAAATAAAATAAATAAATGCATAGACCAGCATTTTTATACATTCATGTTTTAAAAATTAGGATCCTAAACAAGCTGTTAATATAAGACGCGCCATCCAGTAAATTCTGAAGTAAGATACTGGTCTCCAAAAGCTCTTTATATCCCTACTATACTCCCGCCATCTCCTTGATAAATGAGTCCCGTTCCCGAAACGTCACAACTCAACAGCGTTCCGGCGCCATCAGCTAAAAGACCAGATCCATTCTGATTTCAAAACAAAGAATTGGCAACGACTTTTTATGTTAATGTCTATACTTTGTGTTCGTTCGAGCGCGATATTCTAATGCCTTTGCGCTGTGACACCCACCAGGCATGGAAAAAGGACATTGTTTCAGTTTTTTGAGTTCAGGCATTTCTTTATGAAAGAAAAGTAAACCGGTTATACATAGGTGGAGTCATGTGGAAAGTTGAAGCAGATACTTACACATCGATTATGGTTATTTTATCGAATATTTTCAAGATTTGTATCTCTTTAAGAAACTGGGATATTCTTACATCAGATATACAATACTTTAAACAAATAGCACTTTTTTAAAGGAAGATGAAGGTTCCTTTACAGATAAAATGGCAAAAAATATCCAAAGTCATACATGTGCTGTTTGTATTTTATCAAATATACAGTGCTAGTCAAAAGTCCGTCCCCCTCCTCGTATCTTTTGAACGGTTATACTTATGATAGTGAAATTTGGAGGGAGGAAATAAACGGACCTAGGCTTCTCAACTAGTCATAACAGGTGACGTACCTAATAGTGACAGATTACGTTACAGAGCCACTGTGACCGATAATTTTAAATGGGACCTTATGGCGAGTGATACCTCGTTTAAAAGGTATTCAAAATACCTCTTCAGTCACACTAAATTTTTTGGGTTTAACCTTTAACTACCCGCGCATCAAGTTATA
Organism: Diabrotica virgifera virgifera; assembly: GCF_917563875.1. Lineage (NCBI taxonomy): Eukaryota > Metazoa > Arthropoda > Insecta > Coleoptera > Chrysomelidae > Diabrotica > Diabrotica virgifera. The sequence goes on from NC_065449.1 coordinate 121,203,372, forward strand.
ACATAACTACATGCGTGGCGTACTTTATACGCCATAAGATAATACACTTAAAAACAGCGGATTTGTTTTTTTTTTTGAAAAAATACACTTAGTTGTTTGTTATAAACATTATTCGGCATCAGTGAATACTTGGAGTTCCTTCTCAGTAAGCCAATTAGGATTTATAACTGGAATCATGGAATAACTGGATTCCATGATAAATAAATTACTAAAAAAATGTTTTTGAAATGTGATTTTTTAGAGGAGAAAAAGTATTGTTTATAAAGAAAAATATATTTTGTGCCATAATGACTAAAAAACAATTGAAATATGTACTTATATTACGACTTATATTAATATAATCGTGGCGTATATTGTACACCACCGGAAACAAAAAACAATAAACAGTAAATTACGATCCTCCCAGAACGCCGATTATAACGAAACTAAAACCAAATTGTAAAGCACATTCCAATGATAGGTTAGAGAGATAAACAAGGTCAAAAATTAAATTTTTAAATATATTTGCAGTAGAATTCTTACATCTGGCATACAAAATACGCCAGCGCGTGTAGTTAAAGGTTAAGTTGATTTTGATTTTGGTGAATAAATTAAATAAATATAAGACTGTAGTTTCGCATTAAATTTAAAAAAATGTAAATTATGTCCGCCTAGGTTTTTTTTGTCAAAAAAGTTGACGTTTTTCAGTTCTCTAGTAGTTTTTCGCCAAGGTAAACTTTTTTGACAAGTAACCATAGGCGGCAGTTTGAATTTTTATTGGGGGGACTTCTGACTAGCACTGTATATTCTAAATATAATAAAATATAATAATATTATAAAACAAGGAATATACCTTTATTTGAAACTACCAACTATCATAATTATTAAGCAAAAAATAAATATGTACTACATAATGGAGGATGGATGATCTGGTTCTATTATTTTGTTTGTTATATAAACAATTATTATTTATTTAAATAAAATAGTTTAAATTTTGTTATAGGATCGATTTCATTATCGTAGCACTATTGGATAAGTAATAAAGAAAACAGTCATGTGAAAAATCACTTCTTCTTCTTAAGGTGCCGAGACCGCTTGTCGATCGTTGGCTCTCATGTTGCCCAGCATGTTAAATAGTTCAGTGCTAGTTTTCCCAAACCATTGGCGTAGGTTTTAAGCCAAGAAGTTGTAGGGCGGCCCACACTTCCTTTTCCCATTATTTTACCTTGCATGACAAGGTGAAGTATGTCATATTTTTCTGGGTGACGCATTATATGACCAAAGTAATGCAATTTGCGCCTTTTAACAGTGTTCACTACTTCGCAACTTTTATTCAAACGTTGCAAAACCCTTTCGTTTGTGACTCTTTCTACCCAACTGATCTTCAGAATACGGCGGTAGACCCACATCTCAAATGCTTCTAGGTTTTTTAAAAGCGATTCTGTCAGGGTCCATGCTTCAACCCCGTAAAGTAGTACTGGGAATATATAACATCGAACCATTCTTATGCGAAGTTTCAAATTTAGATCATGACTGCACAGGATTTTCTTAAATTTCATAAAACTTGTTCTTGCTTTGGCAATTCTACTTTTTATTTCTGTACTAGGGTTCCAGCTTTCATTAATATGAGTACCCAGATATACAAGATTACTTACTCGTCAATTGAGTCATTACCGATTGTCACGTTATAGTTATTATTATTTACGGCTGCCTGTTTACTAATAACCATAAACTTTGTTTTTCTTGCGTTGAGTTTGAGTCCATATATCGCACAGAACGCCACCATTCGGTTCAATAACACTTGAAGATGTTCAATTGATCCTGTCACTAACAAGGTGTCATCTGCGTATCTGATATTTTTCATAAGCATACCATTAATGAGTATTCCCCCTTTTGCGTTTTCCAACACTTCATTTAAGATTATTTCAGCGTAAAGATTAAACAACATTGGTGACAATATACAGCCTTGTCGAACCCCACGCTTGATTTTTACTTCTTCAGAGCACTGATTCCCAACCCTAACACATGCAGCCTTTCCCCAATACAAATTTGCGATTATTCTAATGTCCCTACCGTCCAGACCGATAGTTTTGAGAATATGTAGCATTTTTTCATGGCGAACTTTACCAAAGGCCTTTTCAAAATCAATCGCGCACATGAAAACGTCATGATTTACATCTCTGCATCTTTGAATTAAAACTTGGGTTGCGAATAGTGCATCAGACGTTCCAAGGCAACAGCGAAAACCGAATTGAGTACTTGAGATTATTTCCTCAATTTTTCTATATGTTCTTTGACGAATTACTCTGAGAAAAGTTTTCAATACATGACTCATTAAGCTGATGGTGCGATAGTCGCTGCATTTTGTGGCTCTGTGTTTTTTTGGTTGTACAACAAATGAGAATTTAAGCCAATCTCTAGGAATTTTTCCGCTTTCGTAGATTAAGTTGAATAATTTCGTATCTTAATGCCCTCGGTACTTAAAAGCTTTAATGTTTCTACGTAAATCCCATCTGGTCCGATCGCCTTGCCATTTTTTGAGTTCTTTATAGCGTATTGCACTTCTTCCTTAGTTATTGGAGGACCGCTTATGTCATTTAGCGTTTCTAATTCGCTTCTTTCATCATCGAATAATTCCTTTATATATTCAGTCCATCGTATTAGTTGACCTTCGATATCGATTATAATTTTTCCGTTTTTATCTTCGATTAATGCAGGTTTATATTTTTTATTCAGTCGTGCAACTTCTTTCAGTTTTTTGTGCATATTGAATGCGTCATAGATACGCTCGTAGTTCTCAATTTCTTTACATTGTTGTTTATGCCACTCTGATTTAGCTGGTCTTATTTTTCTTCGAATCATACTGTTTAGCTTTTTGTCTTCTGTCAAATTAGCATTTTTATATTTTCCTCTTGCATCCATTAAATTCAATATCTCTTCTGTCATCCGCTGTTTCTTATTCCTACGCTGATTTTCCATTAGATGGTCTTCTTATACTTTTTCAAATGTTTCTTTGCATGACTCCCATAATTCTTCTTCTGAATTTTTATTTCCCAATTTCTGAAACTGATCTTCACTGAAAAATCACTGAAAACACACAATGGCGATACCTACGGTGATACCTAACACTGATCGCGATGAGAAAATAGCGGATTTAAATGCGCATATTCAAAAACAACAGGATCGCATAATAGTTATTTAAGTATCAGGTCAGGAAAGTGACTCTTTATCAAACGAGTCTAATACTACGAGCAGAGGGAGCGAAGCGAGCGAGGCGAGTAACAGACGAGTTCGGTAAAGAGTCTTTACTGACGTGATGCATACAAACTTTTATCGCCAAACATAAAAAACATCAACACTTACTTAAATACATCCTTCTAATGATAAAAGAGTGTGTGTACTTTGTACGCACGTAAGAAGTTATACTTCTATTTTTATGATTTCAACGAAATCAATATATTTTAAACAGTTTAATTGTATTTTTATTTAAATAACAAACTAATTTTAATAATAATGATAACGTTTATTTTCCATGAAAATATACAATTAATAATAATACACTACTATACTTACATCACAATACAATAATTTAATTTAATATTACATTTATTTCATTGTTCTGTACTTTGTTCAAGTTAAATAAAAAATAGTGCCCATTATAACAATAAATTTGAGCATAGGCCAATTTTTTTTTATATTGTTCATTTATATTGAGCTTACATTAAATTTTTATTTAAGCGATTAAACAATTTTAATAACTTAACAATTCTATTTAGTTAAATAATTTTTTTATTAAGTGATTTTAATTAATTTAGCAATTCTGTTAAAAAAAAATTGACATAAATAAATTTCTACAAAAGCGACATATTTTATGCTTATAACAATAATTGATGCACATTATATTTAATCTGAGTCTATCAACTTTATTTATTAGTTGGTTTCAAAAAGGTGGCTAAACATGTGCCTGTGATTTTGTTTCAATTACCTACTAAACAATTTCTTATTAATCATTTTCAGGGATTTTATAGTGATCAGGTATGTTTTGTAATACTTAAAATAATACCCAAAAAAATAACGTTAATAGTCTGGGCAGATTATCGGAGAATAGGCCATTTTTGGAAAAAGTTATTTACCAGCAATTTTATTGCTGGAATCGAATCTTACGATTCTGTATATTAATAATACAGGTACGCAAAGTCCGCAGATAGTATGCTACTGTTTTTATAAACAAAATGGCGCCCAAATATCGTGTTCTTTTCAATTTTTGCTCTATAACTTCAAAGGTTTTACCTTAACACCAACAACGCCCAAATAAAAATTCACCGTAATTAAATTCTGCATAGAGACATGTTTTTCCTGATTTATTTCGACGAAAATTTTCCTCGGAAAATGCGGGTTTTGCCAGCAAAATCTTAAATTTTCAACTAAAATTTTAGGTTAGTGATTATTTATCAATAATTAAATAGCTAGATGGTATAAAACCTCTTTTGGAATAGATTATATTTCCAGAAGGCGATGGAAATTGAATGAACAGATTAGCAACAATTAAGTTGTTAATTAAAAATTAAGGGTCGCCATAATAACCACAATAACTAAGATGCTTAAGAATAGCTATGATTTTTGTATAACAAGGCACTATACATATTAATGTACTTTACAGAATTTAAATTGGACTATTTAAGCGGCCTCAGGAATATTTTCAAATTATAAACAATTTTTTGACTTATAAACAAATGTTAAAAATGTTAACTTAAATCAAATTATGAAAACGGTACTGGAAAGAACGCGGCATCTTCGAAGCGGAGTTTCTTTTTGCTATTAGAAAGAGCGGCACTTCTTCTAAAAGCAACCTTTAGTTTCGATTAGTGGTTCCTGAGATACAACCGGTCAAAGTTGACCGGCATGTACGGCGAAGATATAAATAATATGATGGTATTTCGAACCATCACCTATTTATTTTGTTCTTCTTTTTTCACACAAATTTTCATATCTTTAAAAGACTCATAACTTATAATAATAAAAACTATTGGTATTACGAGTGGAAAATACCAAAAATACCAAAATTTCAATAAAAAATCAGGTTGGAGAAAATGGAATCACAAAGATAAAATCGGTATACGTTAAAAAAATGCATTTTCTCGGTTTCCCATGAAGCAATTTTCTTCAATTTTTTGTTCGAGTAACTCGAGTAGAGCCATCTAACTAACGGATTAATAAATGTCAAAGTTGTTTTTGTTTTCTTATAATAAATTAATTTATTTATAAGAACATAAATCTACATGCTTTTTCAATTTGTAGGCTTTTTTAGATAAACTTAACACAAGTGTACCTTTTAACGTTTAAAATACAAATATTCTCATTTGAAAGCTGTATAATTATTTAAACAATCTTTTTTTTTATTAAAAATTTTGTTTAAAATGAATAAATTATTTTATTATAAAAAAAACAAAAACAACTTTGACATTTAATAATGCGTTAGTTAGATATCTCTACTGGAGTTACTTGGGAACAAAAAAAGACGAATAAAATTGCTCCATGGGAAGCCGAGAAAATGCATTTTTTAACGTATACCGATTTTGAACTTTAATATTATTATTTATTTTCAGATTTAGCCATACGGTCCACAATCCCTCTAAGGGGAAAATTGAATCATCCCAGATACCTACGGTATCAAAAGGATTGAGCTCTGGTGGGACTCTTTCCGTGTTATCGAGCCCTAGGTGACGTGGTATGCAGGTGTATCTCCCAAAAATTTTCGTACACATCTGGCCGTTGCGAGTAGTACAGTTTTCTGCATGGTCTTGTAAAGATGTTCATTTAGACCCAGCCTTTTTATGCTTTCGAGGAGGTTTTTCGGAATGACTCCAGTAGTAGACATAATAATAGGTATCGTTTGGGTACTTTGCATTCTCCATTGTCTTCGTATTTGAATTTCTAGATCTCTGTACTTGGCGATTTTTCACTAAATTTACTACTACTCTGGGCTAATTAACAATATACAAGGAAAAGTTATTTACCAGCAATTTTATTGCTGGAATCGAATCTTATTATTGTATGTATTAATAATATAGGTATGCAAAGTCCGCAGATAGTGTGCTACTTTTTTTATAAACAAAATGGCGCCCGAAAATCGTGTTTTTTTTCAATTTTTGCTCTATAACTCCAAAGATTTTAACTTTACACCAAAAACACTCAAATAAAAATTGACTGAAATTAAATTCTGCACAGAGACGTGTTTTTCCCGATTCAGTTCGACGAAAACTTTCCCCAGAAAAAGCGGGTTTTCCAACAAAATCTTTAATTTTCAACTAATATTTTAGATAAGTAATTGCTAATTAATATTTAAATAACTTAGCAGTGTAAAAGCACCTTTCGTATAGATTACAATTCTAGAAGCCCATGGAAATTGAATGAACAGTTTAGCAACAATTAAATTGTTAATTAAAAATTTACGGTCGCTATAATAACGACAATAATTATGATGCATAAGAATAACTATGATTTTTTCATAAAAAGATACTATATCCATCTAATGTACTTTACAGAATTGAAATTGGACTATTTAAGCGGCCTCAGGAATATTTTAAAATTATAAACAATTTTTTGGCTTAAAAACAAATAGAATATCTCGGGAACTATTAAACTAAATTAAATTGTGAAAACGGTATTCGAAAGACAGCGGCAGGACGCTTCTTTTAAAAGAAAAAGAGTTTAATTATGATGAACGGTTCCTGAGATACAATCGGTCAAAGTTGACCGGAATTTACGGCAAAGATATTTTCAACAGGATCATAATTTTCAAACCATCACCTTTTTATTTTTATTCTCTTTCTCCACGCCAATTTTCATATCTTTAAAATACTCATAACATATATTATTATAATAAAAACTATCGATATTACGTGTGAAAATTGCCAAAAATAGCAAAATTCCAATCAAAAATTAGGTTGGAGAAAATGTAACCCTCAAAGTTCAAAATCGGTATACGTTAAAAAAATGCATTTTCTCGGCTTCCCGTAGAGCAACTTCCTTCATTCTTTTTTTGTTCCCTAATAACTCGAGTAGAGCCATCGAACTAACGCATTATTAAATGTCAAACTTGCTTTTGTTTTGTTATAATAGATTAATTTATTTATAAGAACAGAAAACTACACATTTTTCTGGTTGTAGGCTTTTTTTAGATAAACTTACTACAAGTGTACCTTTTAAAGTTAAAAACATAAATACTCTCATTTGAAAGCTGTATAATTATTTAAACAATTTTTATTTAAACAAATTAAAATTTTGTGTTATAATAAATAAATTAATTTATTATAACAAAACAAAAGCAAGTTTGACATTTAATAATGCGTTAGTTCGATGGCTCTACTCGAATTATTTGGGAACAAAAAGAGAATGAAGGAAATTGCTCCATGAGAAGCCGAGAAAATGCATTTTTTTAACGTATACCGATTTGGAACTTTGAGGGTTACATTTTCTCCAACCTAACTTTGATTGGAATTTTGCTATTTTTTGGCAATTTTCACACGTATTATCGATAGTTTTTATTATAATAATATATGTTATGAGTATTTTAAGGATATGAAAATTGGTGTGGAGAAAGACGACAAAAACAAAAAGGTGATGGTTTGAAAATTATGATCCTCTTGTTTATATCTTTGCCGTAAATTCTGGTCAACTTTGACCGGTTGTATCTCAGGAACTACTCATCATAATTAAACGCTTTTTCTTTTAAAAGAAGCATCCTGCCTCTACATTTCGAGTACCGTTTTTATAATTTAATTTAGTTTATTATTTCCCGAGATATTCTATTTGTTTATAAGCCAAAAAATTCTTTATAATTTTAAAATATTCCTGAGGCCGCTTAAATAGTCCAATTTCAATTCTGTAAATTACGTTAAATGGGTATGGTGTCCTTTTATGAAAAAATCATAGTTACTATTATACATCATAATTATTGTCATTATTATAGCGACCGTAAATTTTTAATTAACAATTCAATTGCTGCTAAACTGTTCGTTCAATTTCCTCGACTTCTGGAATTATAATCCATACGAAAAGGGCTTTTACATTACCTAGTTATTTAATTATTGATTAAGAATTACTTATCTAAAAGTTTGGTTGAAAATTAAAGATTTTGTTGGAAAAACCCACTTTTTCCGGGGAAAGTTTTCATCGAAGTAAGTCGGAAAAAACACGTCTCTATGCAGAATTTAATTGCGGTGAATTTTTATTTAAGTGTTTTTGGTGTAAAGTTAAAATCTTTGGAGTTATAAAGCAAAAATTGAAAAAAACACGATTTTCGGGCGCCATTTTGTTTATAAAAAAAGTAGCAAATTGCTGGTAAATAACTTTTCCCAAAAATGGCCTATTCTCCGATAATCAGCTCAGACTATACGTATATTATTGTCGTTAGGTATCGCCACATCAATCAGCGTTGTGTGTCTGGTTAATTTATTAACTAGTACGAGATCGGGTCTATTATGTGCCACTGTTTGGTCTGTGGGCACAGTGCGGTCCCAGTATAGCTTGTAGTTGCCATCCTCAAGCATACTCTCAGGGACGTATTGATAATATGGGATATGGTCCGTTTGGAGAAGTCCCAGCTTGATAGCTATCTCCTGATGAAGGATTTTTCCCACTGCGTCATGCCGCTCCTTGTATTCAGTTGCAGCAAATGCCTGGCAGCCCCCTATAATATGTTGGATGGTTTCTTGGGCTTGACATCTATATCGGAATCTGTCGATTTAAACCTGAGGGTCTTTGACGATATATTTCAGGTAATTTCTGGTTGAATAATGGTAAGAATAATGTCGCGCATATCAGATATAAGTAGAGAATACGGACTTGATCTCAATACGAAAAAAACAAAGTATATGGTAGTCAGTAAGCGCGAAATATTAAATACACAGCTTTTGGTTAACCAACAACTAATTGACAGGGTCGACAGCTACGCATACCTTGGTACCAACATAAACAGCCAGTGGGACCACTCAAGTGAAATAAAACAACGCATAGGAAAAGCGAGATCAGCGTTCATAATGATGAAGTCTCTTTTCAGAAGCCACGATTTACCTCTTGCTACCAAAATCTCTATCATCAGATGCTATGTATTTTCTACGTTATTATACGGAGTAGAGGCCTGGACACTTTCCGAGGCTTCTTTGAGAAAACTCGAGGCATTTGAGATGTGGTGTTACAGGCGCATTTTGAGAAATTCGTGGGTGGATCGTGTGACTAATATTGAGGTTCTACGTAGAATAGGCAAGGAATGCGAGATTATTAACATAATCAAAGAGCGCAAACTAGAATATCTTGGCCATGTTATGAGGAATGAACAGAGATATGGCTTGTTGCAACTCATTCTTCAAGGCAAGGTATTTGGAAAGAGAGGACCAGGGAGAAGAAGAATATCTTGGCTTCAAAACCTGAGAAAGTGGTTTAATACATCGACAACCGGACTATTCAGAATAGCAGCAAGCAAAGTTAGGATAGCCATGCTGGTCGCCAACATCCGGAACGGATAGGCACCTTAAGAAGAAGAAGAATTTCTGGTTGGTATGACCTGATCCTGAATGGCCAGTAATGAACTCTACGTTTCAGGGAACATCTTTCCTGATGTCAACCAATAGTTCGACGCTGTATTGTCGACATAATCTTGGCTGACCTCATTGGAATGTCGCCCGTGCAGACGTTTACCTATCCAGGTGCGCATTTTTTCGTCTTTATTGAGGTGGGCGCATTTCTGGTTCCCTCAGTTTGATCGGTGTTGTGTCATGTACTGCGCAGATAGCGCGATGTAGTGTAGGTAGATGCCTCAGCTTGCATCTGAAAATAAGTTCTTAAATTAGCAATTTATTTATCTACTTGCTCACCTATATGCATAAGTCCCTTTCCTCCTAGATTCCGTGGTAATGTCGTTCTTTCTACTGCACTTTTAGGATGGTGTTTTTGTGCCTTTGTGCCTTTATTTATTTTATTATTATTATATGTTATGAGTCTTTTAAAAATATGAAAATTTGTGGGAGAAATAGGAGCGAAATAAAAAGGTGACGGTTCGAAAATTACCATCTAATGTACATGCCCTTACGTATTACCTTACATGCCGGTCAAATTTGACCGGTTGTTTCTCAGGAACCACTTATCACAATTTAACGTTTTTTATTTTAAACGAAGCGTTACGCCGCGTTCTATCCATCAAATCATAATTTAATTTATTTTGATATTTCCCGAGATATTCTATTTGTTTAGAAGACAAAAAAGTGTTTAAAATTTCAAAATATTCCTGAGGCCGCTTAAATAGTCCAATTTCAATTCTTTAAAGTAGATTAGATAGGTATAGTGCGTTTTTATACAAAAATCATAGTTACTCTTATGCATCATATTTATTGTGGCTATTTCGCGACCCTAAATTTTTAATTAACAAATTAATTGTTGCTAAACTGTTCATTCAATTTCTATCGGCTTCTGAAAATATAATCTATACCTTAAGAGCTTTTATATCATCAAGATATTTAATTATTGATTAATAATAATTACTGACCTAACATTTTAGTTGAAAACTAAAGATTTTGTTAGAAAAACCCACATTTTCCGAGGAAAATTTTCGTCGAAGTAAATCAGGAAAAACAAGTCTCTATGCAGAATTTAATTACGGTGAATTTTTAATCAAGTCTTTTTGGTGTAAAGTTAAAATCTTTTGAGTTATAGAGCAAAAATTGAAAAAAACACGATTTTCGGCCGCCATTTTGTTTATAAAAAGTAGCAGACTATCTGCGGACTTTGCATACTAATAATTTTAATATATAGGATCCTAAGATTCGATTCCAGCAATACAATTGCTGGTAAATAACTTTTAGGCCAGAGTATAATAGTTACGTCATTGTTTATGAAACGTAGCTTTCCGCGGTTGCTTTTCCCTTGATGAATCGTAGAAAATCTAAATAAATAGTCATATTATTTTGTTTCATCTTTTTATTGTACAAACATACAAACAATGAATAGTAATAATTTTATATAATAACAGTAATTTAATTTTTTTAATTTTAGACGAAATAAAAATTTCGTATGACAGTAATGATGCATGATGGCCGGTTTCGATGCTTAATCGATAAAAATAGAATACCTACCTATACCTAATTACTAAATCTGTTAAGTTTTGATTTATATTGTATGAATATAATTGCAAAATAATTTCACTGTTTGACATAAATTTAATTAATAATAACGTACATTTTGTACAATATTTTTAATAATTAAATTATATAAATTTTAAGTTTACTCAAATAAATAATCGTTTGACTGTCAAACTAACGTCAGAACGTGTATGTGTCGATCTGTAAATTGGTGCCGAAATTTGTAATTATTACTGTAAATACTAGTTATTTAAATTAGTTTTCGTTCAAATACTAACTAATAAATAACAATTGTGTTACCTGTTAATCATCAAGAACAAGCTGTAACTTTGGTCAGTAAGAGATTTTTTACTTAATAATCTTCTAACTTAAACACATTCAGTGTCAAATTGTCAATAGTTTTTCACTGTTGCTATCCCGTCCCAACGGACGCCAACGGTTAGGCCACCAGTATAGCAGTGATGTATCCAAGGTTATCACGTATTTCCAGACATCCAAAGCGTTAATATAAACAAATTCAAGTTACTTTTGAGTACATGAGTAACAATTTAAATCAATGTTCTCTCACTGTTAGCAACACCATGTTTGGACCCAATCCTTCCAATAATCTTACTAGTTCATATGCATCTGCTACTATGACTAAACAGCGTCCGAAGTATCCCAAGAAGACCGAAGCAATTTTAATTCATGCAGAACCAAATTTACTGCTACTCGACTATGTCAAGGCCATAGGTAATATTGTTAATCCAAAAAACACCTGCTTTGCCTCAAGAGTTACCAATAACAGAATCTGTATCTACCTCACAAATTCTGAACTCGTTGATCAAATTATAACTGAACATCCAACAATTAAAATAAATACAGTTGAACTACCAGTTCGGAGACTAGTAACCCCAGCTAAAAGGCTTATAATCTCCAGCGTTTGTCCATCAATCCCACACGATATCATAGAAAAACATCTCAAGGATCTAGGTCTACAACAACTCGCGTCACCAGTATCATATCTCAAAGCTGAAATCCCCGGTGATGTATTTACTCATATTGTGAGTTTTAGAAGACAAGTATATGTCACTCCATCCACAGAAAACTAATTCAGCAATTCACACTATCCAAAATCTTTTTCAAGAAAATCCAGACTCATTTTCCCTTCCTGTTGAAAATTTCCTAGCCTTCCTTGAAAATACATTCGGCAGTGATAACCCCTTGCACGAAGCACAGGAGTTCACACAAAATGTCCAGGCACTCCTTGACGATATGTCAAAAATATACCCCTTACTTGAAGACAGGACAGCGAAAAATAGATTAACAAGAGTCTCTAAGAAAATTAAAAAACAGTTAAATATAGACAACACAGAAATAGAAAGTACAGCATCTCAATCAACCAATAATGATAACGATTATCTCTCAGACTCTTCCTTGACCACCTAAGGCCATTACTTTCACGCTAGTTCAGTGGAATTGCGATGGGTTTTACCCTCGCATAGAACGCATACAACAGCTAATCAACAATAAAGAAACCGATATCATTATTGCTTTCAAGGAACTTATTTTAAATACTCTCATAAACGAGAGCTTACTCGTCCGATCAACTTCATAACCTAATTAGTTTCTTGAAAGACATTTTAATTATTTAACACAATATGATCTTTTGTCTTTATAATCTCTACCTGTTATTCAAAATTCAGTGATTAATAATTAATCATTATAATTAATAATTAATAATTGTTGTAATAATTAGTTGTACGTCTCTATAGTATCCAATGATTGTATATCCAATTTTTATTTCTTCATAATTTTTACCTAATGTTATTTAAGATTTAGAAATTAACTGTTATACTAATTAGTTTTAAGTCCTTATTGTATATAATTATTGTATAACCAATATTGTTTGTGTCAATGGCCATTGCTGCCGAGACACATAAATTTAAATAAAAAAAAAATAATCGATTACTGCCATCGAACACTTACATTTAATCTCGGTTAATTTGATTAATAATCGCGGCAGGTAAAGTAGAATTCTTCTTTCAGTACAATAATGTGTTACTTTACTGCCGCAAATGAGGGCAAATAAGTACAATAATGAATGACTTTAGTGATGGTTGGCGATAAAAACCATTTTTCAAATAGCGTATTCCAACACAGCAACATACGCTAGTATGACTCCCTATGTCAAGGTTTGATGGAAATATTAGGAAGATACGAAAAAAAATACAATGAGCTCAAAGTCAAGATCAGAAAAATGTGTTGGTTATAGACTAGGAGCCAGTATAGGTAAAATTTGCTAATCATTTTAGGCACGATAAGACCCATTTCTACTTAAAATAGTTGTAGCACAACAAATTAAACAATCATAAAAATATACTTAAACATTGTTATTAGGTCATAGGCCTGATTCACTAAATATACATTGTGCTACGTAACTTTTCGGAATGCCCCGATAAGCGGCGGGTGTGATTTCCTCACCAAAATTATTTTTTGCCTGCGTTTGGAAGGGTATGTCTTAATCCTACAGGTATTTTCCTCACCAAAACTGAAATGGTTGTTTCAGGTAGATTTTATTAAAGGCATAAAGGGAATTATTTATCTACTATAAAATTACAGAAGGTACTTATAATAATTAATTAATTAATTATAGTATTTTATTTTTAGTCATAATTGGAATTTTGACAAAAATGGCATGTTTAATAGAAAGTAATCGCGGTAAACCTTTACTGCTATTTGAAAATTTTATTTGTTATAAGGTGAAAGTTTTAAAAAGTAAAGAAGTTTTCTGGAGGTAATAAAACAACTTGTAGTGCGAAAATGGTTTACTATTGGGGCAAATTTTACAATGACTAGAAGTAGCCTACTTATAACATAATCATGAACCAGATCGTCAGAAAATAGCTCTTTAAACATAAAGCCGAAGAGAATATACTGAAAAACCATCAAAAATTATTTGCCAAGAGCTTGCAGCTAATTTGCCTGAAACAATTACTACGATTGATGTCAGTTAGATAAGAAAAAATATATATTATACATTATCGACGAAAAATGATGCCTGGTCGACTTCCTTCCAATATTGATGAGGTTCAAGAATTTGTGAAGAGCTGTGCTCAAAAAACAACCAAGGGGGAAAATTTTCTCTTTATAGACTGTGCCAAAACTAAGATAACTGTATTTAGTTGTGAAACAAATATAAGACTTTTAGCCACATTGAATTTTATACAGAGAGGGGCAAAATTGTGGAATACATTCATTTTCCCTAAAATGGACAATTTTGGAAAATAATCCCGAAACTGGTCGATTTTTATTTTTAAATTACAATTTTTTGGCATATCTCTATTTCATAATAGTGACGTCATCCATCTGAGCGTAATGACGTAGGTACCTAATCGATGATTCTTTTTAAATGCGAACAGGGGACGTTTAGTAGTTCATTTGAAAGGATGTTTAATTTTCTATTCAGTAATATAAACATTAAAATCAATATTTATACTAATACGAAAAGTAATTTTTGAATTAAGTTAAGTAATTGACGCAAAAAGAAGAATGTATGTAGTTTATTTAACTCTAAATACATTGTACTGCTGTCAGAAAGTAAAAAAATGTTTATTTTACAAATAAACATTTCTTTTCACTTGTTAAAATTAAATCTCAAACAGCCTCCCCTCCTGTCTCTTGGCAGTTTGAACCTTTAAGATAAGCGAAAAGCAATGTTTATTTACGAAACAAACATTTTTTTTTCTATTTTATGGCAGCAATATAATGTATTTTGAGTTAAATAAATTAAATACATTCTTCTTTTTTCGTCCAATAATTTAATATAATATTTAATATTAATAAATACTAATATAAATAATCTTTTGTTACAGATCGCCAGGGGCTGGAGGAAGCTACGTGGGGGACGTCAACGTCTCTGCCATTTTGGATTCCTTCAGCGTTAGTTACGATAAAAGAGTAAGACCGAATTACGGAGGTGAGTGTTACTGCACGGAAACGATTTTTTGTTAACTTTTGTTTCATTATACACGAACGGTCGTCCAGTTTCTTAAAAAGCTAAATTTCAAGAAATTTTTATATCATCGATTATGTAAACTATGTAACTAATTATGGGACATATACCTAAATAATATGTTTACCATGAGATAATCCACTTTAGAGTTTATCTATATTTGGCAACATCACAGCTTAGAGATCTTCATAAATTTCTTGGATTTGGCAACGCTCCCGAATCTTACCAGTGTCGTCGCGAACGCGTGGAAACTGGGCGGCCGCCTTCCCTTGCGCAAGCCGCGTTGCCGCCAGGGTGGGGCCAAATCGATGCTCGGGAAGGGTCGCTAGGCAACGGCCGTTATTTCTGTTTTGCTTCAGACCGCCAACAGCGTCTCCTCTGGTGCTATTTACCGTCTCCGTTTCGCGGATTCTCCATCAAGCCGCCGTTCACTGGACCTAAGGTTTCTCACAGCCACCCGCGATTTTGCAATTTTACATCGTCACCTAGCGTTTTGCTCAGTCGAGATATGATTTGTTTAGATGCAGTGCCGGGTTGACAAAAGGGTGATAGTAAAGTCAGTTTGTCCCTTTTCCATTAATTTTGTGTAAATGTTCTTATAACATAAACTTCCAACTAATATATCTGAGAAAAATGTCTATGAATGACTAGTCATAATTTTTTCATATATAGAAAATTGGACAAACTTTATTTTAAACATATTTAAATAATAATATTTATATTCAAAACCAGATAAAATATAGATCTTCTTTCATTATATGATCACACAACCTTGCGGAATACTCGATAAAAAACACTTAAACGATATTAGGGACATTAATATTTGGCAGACTATATTTTCAAATCACTATAACGGACAAAAATATGATACATTCTACTAAACAAGAATTAGATAATGTAATACAAAATAAAAGTTATTAATAGCAAAGTAACGCAATAAGTATAGGAAAAGATAATTGTTAAGACAGATCAAATTCTTTAACTTCCCATTTTGTATTAACAATACATATTATTTAACTTTAACCCGATCAAAATTATTTTCCTCAATGTATTTATCAGAAATTAATTTCTATCACGTTTTGTATTTTATTTGCGTCAAAGTTTTAATCGATAAATGACGTCAGAAAAGTGTAAAATTATTTTTAGACGAAATCTCATCATGCTACACAGTAATGCATGACAAACCATCATTAGTCCCTACTTCTTATGTAACATTAGAAATATTGATAATATGTATATTATAAAAATAATACAGTAAAATGTAGAGTTGTGCCAATGGATCTTTGCACAAACGTAATAATTATTGATTTGCAAACAAGTTAAAAATCAAGATATCAAGTAAAACGTACGTCGGCATGTACTGTCAATGTAATTATTAGGAAATGGCTATTATCTCGGTGGAAGTATTTTATAAAGTTAAATTATAAAAAATTAAAAATTACAAAATGTTAGGTACTTCTCACATTAGCTTAAAAATAAATAATTACCTGAAGCAATCAAATAAGAGAGCCACAGTTAGGCATTCTAAAAATTATGTTAGAAAATAAAAATGACAATGAAATGTACAAAGTTTAAGTCACATGAAAAACCACTTTAAACACAACAAATGCACCAATGTCACTGAAAATGATAAACGTCAAAATTATTAGTAAATAATGTAAGTATCAACATGCCGTATCGCTTATACTTGTTCAACTTTTTGTAGTTTCTATAAACAAGCGGCTTAATTTAGCGTTAATTGTTTCTAAAAGTAAAATAGGTTCCTACATAGTATAAAAAGTACTTCGTAAATACCTTCATGTATGTGCCAAGATCCGTTGCAACAACTGTAATGCGCATCAATAGGGTAGAATTTCTCACTTTTGACAATAATTTAATAGAAATTAAAGCGTACTCTTCGGCATTTAATTTGATAAATAAATTGGTTTTAGACGCAATTATATTTGATACCGTTATTTACAGTACTGTACTATGATACAAGGATTTTTGTTACAAAATCGTATTCATATAATGAATTTGCCATATTTAAATAGCGTATCCTTATTATGTTGGTGACTGACTCTATTATAGATGACCGTACAATTTTAAGTAGTCCATTTTACTTTTATATCTGTGACGTGTGCTGCTTGCTTCTTTGTTCTGTTGATTTTAGCTATGTCTAACTTAATAATACGTTTCCCTTACTTTCCTCTATTTTCCATCGTTCTAGTTTCTCTTTATATCCCCGTTTTTAATTCCAATATTATCTTGAATATTAGATTATTAGTGAACTTTTTGTTATGCATTGAGAACTATATCAAACATTCGATACAAGTTTTATCACATCATAATAAAATAAATTCATAATTAAACAGTCAGGACCTCGATTTTTGACCCTTCGCTTCGTTATCGATCATTCGCTATCTATATACTAAACAGATACATAGCGAATACGTTCGATAACGAGGCGAAGGGTCAAAAATCGAGGTCCAGGGCCTCGATTTTTGACACTTCGCTTCGTTATCGAACGTATTCGTTACATATACTAAACAGATACGAAGCGAATACGTTCGATAACGAAGCGAAGAGTCAAAAATCGAGGCCCAGGTTTTTAGATTGAAATACATACTTCATCAGACCTGTGATGCTATAGATAAACGGTTTAATGTATAACTAAAATTCTTCTATCTAGCGACGAGCAATGTGTACCTACACATTTTAGAGCTAAAATCACAAGAAATAATAATTAATATTACACTTGCATCCGATTTCATTTTGAAATCAAATGTGAATGTGAGTTCAAATCCTGGCCAGGTGAACGAAAAAAAGGCGAAACAGCAGTTTAAAATTCTATATGAATCTGCGGCTTAGACTGGAATACACTGGCGTCTAATCGGCATATAGGGGAGCAGTACGGCAAGGAATAAGGGCTTGCGGCTCAGTGATACTCATCCATAAATCCCTACCGGAAGGTTGTTGACACCTAAATACCGGTGTGTATATATACCTTCATACTTGTTTAATTTTATACCTTCTATGTCTGGCGAATTTGGGATATGGTTCTTCAGCCTGTGACTCCAAAATTCTGTCTCAATGTCCTCTTGTGACCTTCGAACTATCAGAGGAAGTTTGGAGGAACAGTGGCCTAAGCCACAAATTGAGCATGTTTAGATTAATATATCAATAAAAGCAGCAACATTAAATCTTCGGATTCACACGGGTCTACACAACCTACCTCTATATTTGGCTAAATGGCGCTACATAATTTGTACTTCTGTAAAAGCTCATATAAAACTAAAGATTCAAAACATGAACATTGTGTTATCGAATTTAACTTTATGTCGGTTTGTGATTCTTTACTTACGGTAACCTACACGTCATACAAAAAATACTTTCATGATAATTTGGTATAAATGCTAAACTAAGTATAATATATCCATAATAATTTAAACAAAATGATCACTTAAAAATATTACTACAGAAAAATTTAATTTTTACATTTAGGTCTATGTACAGCTGCGGCCATTGAATAGTTTACACTCTTACATATCTAGTCGCCGGTTTTTACTTTATCGTACGACATACGTAGTATGATAGATAAAGTTATAGGATCGTGCAAAAAAAATTTCAGATTTCACTTTCTCTTGACGTTTTGAGTCGCCCTAAGTCTAAAAAGCAAATAAAAAAATATGTCGGAAGTATATACGTGTGTATGTATATACGTACATATGTCGCCACCGCTCAGCAAAAACTACTGAACCGATTTGGATGACATTCGGTATGAGTAAGTTTAAAAGAATTTTGTCGAGAAACTAAGCTTTTAAAATAACTATCTCAAAGGGGTGCCGAAATAGGAGGGTTATTTAAGGTCCACTTTTGCAAATTTTGACCGAAACGAATGAAACTTAATGCAAAGTTAGCTCATCGATAGGTGACTAGAAATACGGAATTTGACATTTCCAAATTCAAAATGGCGGCCAATATGGCCGACAGCCCACGCAGAACATTTCCTTACCTATCTAAAAACTTATTTAAGATAAGTTTAATTTGAAATTTATAATGTGAAATATACCAATACCTTTTGTCGTGCTTCATAAGGCCTTTAAAACGAGCATGGTTATATGTCGATTACATTCAAACTAATCGAGGTACGGTGCAAAAAAAAATTATGACTAATATATTTTCAAGAAAAAATGAGAAGTATATTTATCCCATCATCCACCAGAATTTAAATTCATCGTTTTTCTTCTACAATACCTTTTATTATAGTGTTTTTACACCTATGTTCAAAAAGTTGGACGGGTTTAAAATGAATGGTTTTTGAAAAAAATAAGATCAAATTATAGAGCGCATTTTTAAATATTCTTAAGACTTCCTTTTTCTTCATATAATTCGAAAATGATAAAAGACACGAAAAAAGGTTACCAAACAAAAATGTAGGGTTTCTTTAGATATATTTTTTTAGTTTATCATTACTGCATCTCTTATCGTTTTCAAGTTACATGGAGAAAAAAGAAGAAATTTAAGAAAATTTAAAAATGACTTGATTTAATATTTTGCAAAAACCGTTCATTTTAAACTCGTTCAACTTTTTGATGATATAAATAACACTATAATAGAAGGTATTATAGAAGAAATCGATGCATTTAAGTTGTGGTGAATAAGGGGTTATATACGTTAAATATACTTCTCATTTTTTCCTAAAATGCATTAATCATCAATTTTTTTCTAGCATATATCGCTTAGTTTGAGTGTAATCGACATTCAATACTCCTCATTTTAAAGATCTTTCCAAGCACTGCAAAAGGTACTAATAATGAAGGATGAGTTTTAAATTAAAAAAATTATTATAGTTAACTAAAAAAATTGTCTGGCTAATTGGTCTTTACCCAAGCCATCGAAATAGAAAAAACAACTTATCTTGTTGCTCCGTGGAAATCCCCCTTGAACCCTCTTGCACCCTACCGTGCTATAGAGTGAAAATGGTCCCATCTTTGTTGGATTTTCGATATGCACATATGGCTCACTTTCAAATTTGCGGCAATTTGTCTTACTGACCAACCTTCTTCGAGTTTGGTAATTGATTTTGTTTTGTGCGTGCCATTCAAATGCATTTTAGGCATCGTACGATATCTAGAATGTATTTGAATGCGCGAAATTTTGATTTGCACTTTGATATTTAGCAAATCGGCACGACACTGCGATTTGACAGTATTATAATCTAAAATTAAAGGTGTAAAAAGTTCAGTGACCGCAGCTGTACCTTTCCGAATATGAATATTTTATTCCTATTAACTACTACGATTATGTAAAAAATTTGAATCACTACCGTAATATACTAACAACATTTACATCTTCATACCTACATTTTGAAAGTAAAATTAATTCCGAATCAATAAATGTTCAAGGGGACGCCTACAGGAATTAAATCACTGACGTATTTACCTTAATCTGGATATAATTTAGCGTTGGTAAATTTTGTTTTAATTTAGCATAACGGATGAAATAACAAAAGGTCAAAATTCTCATTTGCGTTTATAACTTTGACGTTATACAATTTTCTAAAGTTCAAATAATTCACCTGAATGACAAAATGACTTTGGCTCATTTCTTAATATCATTTTTAGCAAAATATTTTTGACTGTTTTATGAAGGTAAGAGATATAAATATGTATTAATTTAAAAATGCAGGTACAATATATTTATATAATATATATGCGTTTTACCTCAAGGTACAATAAAATGGATCTTGTGGGAACCAATTATTGTGCTTTTCATAGATTACTGTCATCTAACTGGACAAATCAATCCGGCACTGTAAAATGTTCTCGGTGTTACTACTCCCCTGAGGTATGGCAGCCTCTCTTCGCTGTTTTATGAACATAGTTTTGATCAGATAGTCGAGTCGGGGATTTTAACAAGCCTTCCGTTTCCATGGAAGCAAAATCGAAAGGATTTAAATAAAAATATATATATATATATATTATATATACAGGGTGAGTCATGAGGAACTGTACATACTCCTACCTCGGATGGAGGCCCCTATGGGGAATAACAAATGACCATTAAAAAGTGTCTGCTCCCATTGTTTCATAATATACATGGCGAGTTTCGCATTTTGACAGAAATTTTTATTCGTCATAATTTTTGAACAGTCAGATCGATGTGTCTTTTATTTTGGTCAATCGTTACGCTATTACCACCTAATCAACTGATTTATTCAAACTAGAAAAAAATCAGGTCCGGCTTTAAAAAAATTAGTTATATACGCTTTTTGAAAACTCTAATATGAATTTTACAAATTAGACAAATAGGCAATTAAAATGGCATATTTATTTTTTACCGCACACGATTGCTTAATTTTTTATAAAAAAATCAAATTTGACTATGAATTAAAAGTTTGGTAAAGTGAACCATAGATTTAACAAAATTAACTTTTATTACCAAGATTAATTTTTTTTGAACAAATATTTAATTTATATTACCACCCAATCAACTGATTTATTCAAACTAGAACAAAAACAGGCCTGGATTTAAAAAATAAGTTCGTTTTGGTCTTAGAAAAAATTTCACCCTGTATACGCTTTTTGAAAACTCTCATACGAATTTTACAAATGAGACAAATAGGCAATTAAAATGACATATTTATTTTTTCCCCACACGATTACTTAACTTTTTATTAAAAAAATCAAATTTGACTATGAATAATTAAAAGTTTGGTAAAGTGAACCATAGATTTAAAAAAACTTACTTTTATTACAAAAATGAATTTTTTTTTCAACAAATATTTAATTTATGTTACCACCCAATCAACTGGTTTATTCAAACTTGAAAAAAATCAGGCCCGGAGTTAAAAAAATAGTTCGTTTGGGTCTTAGAAAAAATTTCACCCTGTATACGTTTTTTAGAAACTCTAATATGAATTTTACAAATAAGACAAATAGACAATTAAAATGGCATACTTTTTTCCCCACACGATTACTTAATTTTTTATTAAAAAATCAAATTTGACTCTGCATAAAAAGTTTGGCAAAGTTTTTGCATATATTTAAAAAAATTAACTTTTTTTACAAAAATTAATTTACAAAAATAACGTTTTTCTTACAATTAAAAGTTTTAACATTTTTTTTTCTATGACACGTCTAGATCTAAAACTGCCCATAACACTTCTTTTGGACTTTATAGTTTAACATTCATAGACGTGATCAAATAGATCAATTTTAAATTTTTTCACTTAATTTTTGCGATTTAACTTTGCAATTCACGAATCTGCACCTTTTATTTTTAAAAATTCATAACTTTTACGAGAAGAAGACTGAAAGTCTACAACAATTTTCGTAGTCTTCACAATGGTAAGAGATATGTGCTGTAAAAATTTCAGAAAAAAAATATTAAAATGGAACAGAGTTGTAGACAGTTAAACCGTGATTTCATTTTTTTTTTCATTTTTAGGTTAAAATTCCGACTTTGACCATCGCACACATCTTATGGAAAATATAATGTCACTCAAATTCAATAAAATTTATACGATTAGATTCGTTTTAATATAACGATCAATTCTTATCATTGCGCCAACTCTTAATTATGATTAATTACGGCACAAATTGCAATTAAAGTTTATCGAAATCACATTTTTGGAGTCCATAAAATGTTAGTTTACAATCATTATTGCTCTGAGTGCTATTCATAACAGCTTAAATCCCGCTGGGCCTAAGCGGATTAGTGAAACTAATCCGCTGATTTATGGAGTACCGAAAATCTGGGTATTTTAAAATATTTTTTCTCTCTCTAGCTTATGTACCTACCCATTTGATTTCAGATTTATTTATATCAATTTCTGCTCTTATTTTTGAAAATAGAGAGTTGGCGCAATGATAAGATTTGATCGTTAATTTAAAACGAATCTATTGGTATAAATTTTATTGAATTTGAGTGACATTATATTTTTCATAAGATGTGTGCGATGTCCTTTGTTTTTTTAATAAAAAATTAAGTAATCGTGTGCGGAAAAAAATAAATATGCCATTTTAATTGCCTATTTGTCTAATTTGTAAAATTCATATTAGAGTTTTCAAAAAGCGTATACAGGGTGAAATTTTTTCTAAGACCAAAACGAACTAATTTTTTAAATCCGGGCCTGATTTTTTTCTAGTTTGAATAAATCAGTTGATTGGATGGTAACATAAATTAAATATTTGTTCAAAAAAAATTAATTTTTGTAATAAAAGTTAATTTTTTTAAATCTATGGTTGACTTTACCAAACTTTTAATTCATAGTCAAATTTAATTTTTTTATAAAAAATTAAGGAATCGTGTGCGGAAAAAAATAAATATGCCATTTTAATTGCCTATTTGTCTAATTTGTAAAATTTATATTAGAGTTTTCAAAAAGCGTATACAGGGTGAAATTTTTTCTAAGACGCAAACGAACTAATTTTTTAAAGCCGGACCTGATTTTTTTCTAGTTTGAATAAATCAGTTGATTAGGTGGTAATAGTGTAACGATTGGCCAAAATAAGAGACACATCGATCTGACCGTTCAAAAATTATGACGAATACAAATTTATGTCAAAATGCGAAACTCGCCCTGTATATTATTAAACAATGGGAGCAGACACTTTTTAATGGTCATTTGTTATTCCCCATAGGAGCCTCTATACGAGGTAGGAGTATGTACGGTTCCTCATGACTCACCCTGTATATTATATGAATACTCTTTTATTGTGACTATTAAAACTCTAATTAAAAAAAAGGAAATGTATTATATCTAGCCGCTAATAAGCTTCTATGTTTGGTTTGATTACAAAAAAAAATAAATTATTATTTTTCTCTTCTGTTTATTTCTAACAGAAAAAATTTTTGGGCTAAACTGAACTGAACATTGAATATTAATAATACAAATTTTATTGTAATATTATTTATTTATATAAAAGATAGAAATACGCGATACTGTCGCGAACTGTCGACGAGAACTGTAAGACGAGAAAAACGTCACTGTCCGAGGCACAAAGGAAATAAGCGATGCCATAGAAAAAGTCTACATCAAACTTACTCGGTAAAACCACCACCGCAACAACAACGTATTGAACGAATTATATATAATATATAAAACCGATTCAGAAGAAACACCAGACATAACCGACTCTGAGAAAAGAATGGCCCTAAAGCAAGTAAAAACTAATAAATGTCCAGGACAGACTAACAAGTGGACACAAACAATCCTTGAGTGGAGACCAAGGAGGACGACTAGAAGCATGGAAGATCTCAAAGAGATGAATAGATTAGAATAGACATTAGAGCAGTAGCAGGCAAACAGTGTATTAGATTTATGCAAGCTAAAGAAATATGGAAGAAATTGAAAGAGAACTACAGTCAGCAGTGGATGGAAAATGGTGGACGAAGAACAATAAGAAGACATCAATTAAGTATTGTTTATTTAAGACATATTTAAGTAAAGTTTTTGGACTTTATTTAATTTAAATACAATCGACCTCACTTATGTGTCAGAAATGTGGGCGGTGACAAAAAGTGATAAAGAACGGTTAGGCTGTTTTGAACGTAAAATCCATATTTACAAAGGCCTGCAGGAAAACAGATTATGGCGTAGAAGCTGTAATTTAGAGCATTACCGCCTTTACAGTTATCCTAGTATTGGAAGGTCCATCAAAATAAACAGGCTGGGGTGGCTAGAATACCTAGAGAAAATGAACTAGATGGAGCCGTCGAAAAACATTTATAACCAAAGACCGGATGAAGTGAGGCGAAGAGGCAGACCCATAACACGATTTAAGGACCAGGTGGAAGACGACTTACAAGAGTATGAAAGTCGAAAACATAATATGTCAAAATAGCATATTATGTCAAAATAGTTGGTTTTATAAAGAACGACGCAAAATACCCCTTCAATAATTCTAATATGCAGTAAACTGCAAAGTTTATATCTTCATTTCCTAAAATATATTTATTAATAAAAATTTTTATTCTTTGGATTAAGCCTTCTTTAAATTTTAAAAGGCGTTAATAAGTCCTTTCGATTATAAAAAATATCTAAAACATTGTAAAGTAAAAAATTGGAGTTGCTTCTTACTCTCGAGGTGTTTAGCAAAAAAGAACAATCGTGCTAGTCGTAATTATTCATATCGCGTACAACTTTGCTTCCGTCAGTTTAACACGTTCGCCTACCTGAAGTTTTTTTATTTTTATTAAACGTTATATTCTTTGTATACATATTCCTTCAGAATACTTATAATATTTTTGTGAGTTAAATTTTTTTTAAATTATGTATGAAACGAAACTTGGAAAGCACTTTAATCAATAGATCGCTAAACATTTTACGAAACGTATGTTTGATATGAGCGATGACAATATACATTCATCGGAAAAGTCTAAGGATATTATTAGAAAAAGACGTAATATCTTCTACTACGATTTGTAGTGATTAGTAGCATTTAGTGTACAACAAAATTTGTTGAAATTCCAAAAATATTGAGAATGCCTTTAAGTAAAATTAAACAAGAATAAAAACCGCTAAACGCCGTAAAAATGAGTGGCGCATACAATATTCCAGCTACAAAAATCTGATATGAATATTACTTGGCGCAAAAATGTATTTTCATTTTGATGCAAAATAAAATGATTGTTTTATTTTAAAAGATTTTTCCATAATATTTGCTTAATTTGAAGTAAAACGTGCCACAAAAGAGTAACTTTGATACAGTTTGAATTTTGAAACTCTTTTGTGGCGCGTTTACTTCAAATTTAGCAAATATTATGGAAAAATCTTTTAAAATAAAACTAAAATTTTATTTTGCATCAAAATGAAAATACATTTTCGCGCCACGTAATATTCATATCATTTTTACGGCGCAACTTATTTTTATGGCGTTTAGCGGTTTTTTATTCTTGTGTCAGGAGTTTTTCAAAGTTTTTTCATAAATTAAATGTATGAAGTTGAATTCAATTTTTCTTGATTACACGTTAGGCTTTATAAATAATGGTCGCTTTTGTCCCATTATCTCCCAAATGATCTAGTGTGCATCGAATTATACTAGATTTTTTCTATTCGAAATAGATTGAAAAAAAATTATTGGGATGGCCGGTTAATGAACTCGGATAGCCCGTTGCCAGATCAAATTTACCATTGTAACCATTACAACTACATAAACCATTTCTGAAATAATCGTTAATTTTATTATACTTTTGTAGCTTAATAACTTCTAAACGGCTTAACCGATTTTGATCACTAAACATGAGTTTGAAACGTATTGACAAGTAGTATCTGATGCATCTAAGTTCAAATATGATAACTGAAGCTATTACAGGAATTATTGAGCTTGAAAAACCGTTTTTCCCATAGGAAATAGATTTGACCATACTTATGAAGCCTATAACTTAAAAATTAGTATTTTTCCGGATATCAGGTATACACCTTCAGATTGATCTAGAGTCCTTCTACAAACTCTCAGTTATTGGCGCAATTCGTAGGTTGAAATTTTGAGAAATTGTCGAAAAACCAAAATTTTCAAAGTTTATTTTTTCAGTTTTTCGGTAATACTGAGCCGTGTGTATGTCTGATCCTGACGGATTAGACACCATTTGAAAGCTTAACTCAACACTATTCATTTGGTGTATTTGCGGTTCTCCTGTCTCTTCTTGAACCGAAACCGAAGATATATACACCCAAAAAATATGCCCTTTTGGAGCTACCAAGTCCTATAGCTGGCTTATGGGTGGTCAAAAGTCACAAACTACACCGGTTCTGAATCGGTCCTGACCCCCTCTTCAAACACAGAAAAAAAAATCTAGATCGGTTTAACTTTTCCAGCCACATACATACATACATAGACACATACATATCCACAAACATTTTCCCTTTTTTAAATAGAAATTGAGTCATATTTCTGAGCTCGGTAACTTTTGAATGGTATAACAGATTTTCAAAATTAAACCTACGTTGGAAAGGCATTGATCAGTACTATTAGAAGCCGCAAAGTTCGGACTCAAATTTTCGAAGTGTTTGGGAGTTTTTCCACACCCTTGGACCAAAATGGATGGTTGGTATATGAGTGGGTGAGTCTTTTCCTGAACTTTAAGATGGGAGTTGGCACAATTTTCAATTCCGTCAGATTTAGAAAATCGAAAATTTCGTGTATATTTAGTCCCGAAATCCCTTGAAACTGCAGATGATATGCCTTAGCAGTGAACCTGGGCACCAGGTTCTCCGGTGGTCACTTCTGATGATATTCGTCTTTCTTTTTCTTAGTCTTCTATCGTCCACATTTGGACATAGGTCTCTCCCATCTCCTTCCCTCGGTCTCTATCCTGAGCAACATATTTCGAATTTATTCCAGCTACTCTTTTAATACCATCAACCCATCTCATCTGTGGTCCTTAGCGACCCTAATATTCGTTTTTAGCGACCCCAAAACCCACGAGTAACAAAATCTGGCCCTTAGTACACTTATTTTGACATATTTATATACTTATGTTGAGAGTGATACAGATGGCGTTACAGTTAACTGTTTCATGACAGTGATACCAAATACCATTGACAGTCAATAGTATGTATTTGGTGATACAGACGGCGACAGAGTTGTAGACGACGAAGATAGAGATAGTCTAGTCGCAACATAAGGGGTCCTATAATATCCTCCTCTATTTATAGTATCACCTTGTAAAACATTAATTGTCATCAATGACACTGAATGTATTTTTGCGTAGCAACGAAGGGTATCTGACGTAAAACACTTGACGACGGGAAATTATCAAAAATTATCAGTAGTAATTGCACAAGAGTTCTAAAATTATTGAATTTTCCCGAGTGACACTTTTAATTTCACGAGCCGAAGGCGAGTAAAATTATGTCAAAGTGTAACGAGGGCAAACATTCTATATTAATTTTGGAGATCGAGTGCAATTTGTTGCGATTATTTCATGAATAAAACTGTTCAAAACCAAAATTTTATTGTAATTTATTTATGTAAGTACAAATTAGTACAATTAAACACACAGTTGTTATAAATATTTTACGGTTGAAAGTCATCACTTTTATAATTTTTAAAACATTAATTGTCATTAATGTCACTGAATGTATTTTTTCATAGCAACGAAGGGCATCTGACGTAATATACTTGACGACGGGAAATTATCAAAAATTATCAGTTTAATTTAGATTTCTGTAGCTTTCTATTGGTCAGAATCTCCTATGAATGAAATAATCAGTAGTAATTGCCCAAGAGCTCTAAATTTATTGAATTTTTTCCAAGTGACACTTTGACACTTTTCAAATTATGTCAAAAGTGTCACGAGGGCAAAAATTCTATATTAATTTTAGAGATCGAGTGCAATTTGTTGCGATTATTTCATGAATAAAACTGTTCAACACCAAAATTTTATTGTAATTTATTTATGTAAGTACAAATTAGTACAATTAAACACACAGTTGTTATAAATATTAATTTGACGGTTGAAAGTCATCACTTTTATAATTTTTAAAACATTAATTGTCACTAATGTCACCGAATGCATTTTTTCGTAGCAACGAAGGGCATCTGACGTAATATATTTGATGACGGGAAATTATCAAAAATTATCGATTTAATTTAGATTTATGTAGCTTTCTATTGGTCAGAATCTCCTATGAATGAAATAATCGCTGTAATTTTTATTTCGGTAGCTTTCTATTGGTCACAATCTCTATGAATGAAATAATCGGTAGTAATTACACGAGAGCTCTAAAATTATCGATTTGTATCCCGAGTGACTCTTTGACAGTTTTAGTTTCTGAACCCGAAGGGGAGTAAAATTATGTCAAAGTGTCACTAGGCCAAAACAAATCGATAATTTAAGAGCTCGAGAGTAATTCGGTAAGATTATTTCATGAATTAAACTATCTTTTAAATCATTTTAAATAATATTATATTGATATATTGGCCTGAATATTTACTAAACCTGTTTTTTTGTGTTCTCTGTTACAAGTTGTAAAACATTAATTGTCATTAATGTTACTGAATGCATTTTTGAGTAGGAACGAAGGGCATCTGACGTAAAATACTTGACGACGGGACATTATCAAAAATTATCAGTAATAATTGCACGAGAACTCTAAAATTATCGATTTGTTTCCCGAGTGACACTTTGACAGTTTTACCCTTCTTACCCTTTTTACCCTTCGGGTCGTGAAATTATGTCGAAGTGTCACGAGGGTAACAAGTCGATAATAATTTTAGAGATCGAATGTAATTCGATGAGATTATTTTATGAATAAAACTGTTTTTTAAATTATTTTAACTAATATTTTATTGATATCTTCACCTGAATATTTGCTAAACCTGTTTCTTGGTGTTCTCTGCGACAAGTTGTAAAACATTAATTGTCATTAACCCTTGCAGGACCAACCTTTTATACACCGAGGACCAAGGAGGTTCAATAAATGTCCACACGTAAATTAATCAAAAACGTGCTTCTTTATTTAAACTAATTTAAAAATAACACTTTTATATTATTCCTAAACGTTAATGGAACAGTTTAAAAATACGAATTTATAATTTACCCGGAGTTTTCGGCTTCAGTGGAATTGGCATCATCGTAGGATACAGAAACCAGAAACATTTTTGATTTCTTGCTGTGCTTACCGCATACATACTTGCATTTTGAACAAAAAAATGGTTGTTTTTCCCACTTACTGGCCTTTTTTCTTTTAGATTTTGCTAATTTGACACAAGAATGGGCGCGTTCACCAGATGCAAACGTTGGCAATCAGTTTGCGCTTTATGGTTCTGAACGACTTGCTAACGTCAAACATGTTTGGAAAGCGGTCGCCATTTTTGCAAACATAAGATATTTAAGTTGAACTTTGCAAACGTGTTGAAATATGGCGGGAATTTAAATTGTATATATTGTAAAATATATTGATAGGGGTTTTATATATAAAATAAAGGCTACTGAAGACATTCTGCTACGTTATTATCTATTAAATAAATTTTCTTTTTTCCTTTAATAAAAAAAATAAATTCAAACACGTATTTATTGAGAAAATTTATTTTAGGTTACGCTCAAACCAAGCAAGCACAATGGCAAATTTTAACCTAAACAACCAACCGTTCAGTTCGCTGTCAACAAGTTTAGAATCAAAGCGCAAACATTTGTGAATGTGTTTGCATCTGGTGAACGCAGTCAATGATATCGTGCCTTTCCATTTTGGGATGGTGTTGAAGGTATTCAAGGGGATTATTTTATAGTCCACTGAGTTTTTATAAAAGTATGAGGAAATGAATTAAATTATAGAAATGCTAATTATGTCATCTAATAGGGCAGTAGTACGCCGACAACTACTAATTATTTGAGATTTTTAGGGACAAAGGTATTTAGAAAATCGGATGTGTAATGCAATGTTGTGGATACTTTTTAACCCTCCTTGGTCCTTCTAGGCTAGGGTTAATGTCACTGAATGCTCATTTTTACGTAGTAAAGAAGGCCATATGACGTAATGCCTGACGACGGGATATTATTAAAAATTATCGCTGTAATTTTTATTTCCGAAGCTTTCTATTGGTCATAATCTCCTATGAAAAAATAATCGCTGTAATTTTTATTTCTGTAGCTTTCCTATTGGTCAGAATCTAGATGAATAAAATAATCACAGAAATTTATTTTTAAAATTTATTATGTTATAAATATATGCCTAGACATTTCCGATATATGTATTTTCTAATGTTTCATTTTAGAAATTTTTTAATAGAAATATAAAACAGTAAATTTAGTTCTTACATATAAAAAATATAATATGGACTTAGTTTACCAAATGAATGCGAAAAAATATTTAACTCTAAAAATACGTTAGGCGTGCCTTATCCCTCTCCACCATCTGTTAGTAGAGCGACGATTCCATAATTTTTATTTTGCATGTTTTGCCCCATTTATACTAAAAAGAAACTAAAACGTATAATTATATTAGTCACAAAACACAAAATATGGATATGTTATGTGTATATAGATTTTTAGATTTATTTATTATTGAGCCAGTTAGTGTTACAAATAAATTCCAATTTGGAAAAAATAAGTTTTTAGTATAAACTTTACGTTGTTTATGTTTGGTTATTGAACTGTATTATATTTATACAGTGAGCACGTAAAGGTTGGAATAAATTCATTTTCTCGAGAATGGACGATTTTGGAAAAAATCCCGAAACAGGTCAATTTTTATTTTTAAATTGCGACTTTTTGGCATATATATTATACTAGTGACGTCACCCACCTGGGCGTGATGACGTCATCTATGATTTTTTAAATGAGAATAGGGGTTGTGTAATAGCTCATTTGAAAGTGAATTCAATTATCTATTCAGTAATATAAAAATCAACATAATTATTTATGCAGAGCGTCAAAAAACAATTTTTTTTAATTAAATCAATTGGCATAAAAAGAAGAATCTCTGTAATTTATTTAACTCAAAAATGCATTTTACTGCTATCAGAAAACAGGAAATAATGTTTATTTGACAAATAAATATTGTTTTTTGCTTAAATTCAATATTAAAGCAGCCACTCACCTTCCTCTTGACAGTTTGAACATTGAATTTAAGCGAAAAGCAATGAATATTTTTCAAATAAACATTGTTTTCTGTTTTCTGAGAGCAGTAAAATGTATTTTGAATTAAATAAATTACATGCATTCTTCTTTTTATGTCAATAAATATAATTTAAAAAATTTTTTTGGACACCCTGTATAAGGAATTATGTTAACCTTTATATTACTGAATAGAGAATTGAATTAACTTTCAAATGAGCTATCACACGACCCCTATTACCATTTAAAAAATCATCGATCACGTCATCAAGCCCAGATGGGTGACGTCACTAGTATGATATATATGCCAAAAAGTCGTAATTTAAAAATAAAAGTTGACCTGTTTTGGGATTTTTTTCCAAAATGGTCCATTCTCGAGAAAATGAATTTATTCCAACCTTTACGTGCTCACTGTATATCGAAGAACCTCACGTGCGGTTTGGTTTAAAAATAAACAAAATGAACTAGTAATATCATATATTATATGTTGGTTTAGTATACTGATATATAGGAAAATACGAGATTAATAATTTTTAATTTTATGTTTAACGATCTAAGTAGACGCATAGGTACCTCTTTAAACAACTTCTACTTTACCAAAATCTACTCAAACACTCACTCACTCACACTCGCTGATCATCCCAACCCCTAGGAACATGTGTGTACCGCTGCTAGTCAACGGGACCCACATGTCCGAAAATCAAACCGGTCTCGCCCCAAAAGAGCAAATCATTTTGGATCGGTATCTATCTGACCCCAGGTTTATCCTCCACCCCTCCCCAACGTGTGACATACGCGGGGAGGCTTATGATCTTTACGTTGGGCGTATTTGGGAAAAGAAAACACCCTCCGTCTCAACATGGTTGTGGTTAGGCCACCTCACTGTTGGGGTAGCTTGATAGCTTTTCTCCCTATTTACATTAGTGAATTTACTTGTTTGACATGATTTTGGAGTGTGTTTCCCCGCGGAGGGACACCAACCTAGATTGTTGTCCCTCCGCGTGGAACCGTGTTGTGAGCTCGGTCACTCAGCTGTCGAATTGGCAAAATAAATTTTGTTCTCCTCGGCAGCTGGGCACCCGATGTGTCTGGCCATCGAGCCCATGGTTATCGCACATGGCCTCGATGCTCAGAGTTACGCGTCTAGGTCTCTCATTCGACCTGCCTTAAAGGCCTACAGCCTAAGTGGCTTTATAAAGTGACCTGAGTGGCCCTTTGTACCTTATTTTAAAGTATTCCGCGTGGTTACGGTCAGTATTCACTTTTTCCTCTGTTACTAATGTGCAGCCTTGTTACGTCCTAAAGGGTGTTTTGCTAGTTTTTGTTAAAGATTTTTTTTTTGGTGAGCACGATTTGGGGTCCAATCCTCTAACATCGATTGGGCCCCACAGCATATTCGGGTTTTTTGCTTTTTTGTTTTTTTTTTTGTTTTGTAATAATTTTTTGTTTTTTTTTTCTACCTTTATGACGCGGTGGGCTTGACTCTCTGTAACTATCTCAGTCATCATTTTGTTCTGCTGGGTCTTGACTCTATCCTGATATTTGTTGTTTTTTTCCGTCTATGTACCATTCTAATGTTTTCATCATAATCCGTTAACTCTCTTAGCCATCTATTGGGATGATTTCTTATGCTGTTGAAGATGTCATACGCTTTTTCGTCCATGGTCCTTAGGATTTTTTGGGTACGTTTAGAGTCCTTCCTTAGTACATATTTGGGTACGTTTAGAGCTTCCCTAATTATATAATTTTGGCTTATTGGTACTTTCTTCCTGTTCGTTTTGCACACATGTCCCCAGGCTGCCGATGCGTATGCTAGAGTAGGCAGGATTATGCTATTGGCTGCTCTGAGTTTTGTTTTGAGATTTAATTTACTTTTCCTTCCAATTAATGGGGATCATTGTTTCCTTAGCATTTTTACTTTATCTACCGTTTGTGTTACGTGATCTGTAAATGTTAGTTTCCTGTCTAGCGTTACGCCTAGATATTTTGCTTGGTTTTCCCATTCTATTTGGTTATTTTCCATGCTTAGTCCTGTATTCGGTATTCCCCATTTTTTCGGAACATGACGGCCTGTGTTTTCTCCGGGTTTAGTGCGATCTTCCATTTTATGCACCATCGTAGTAGTCGGTTAAGTTCTCCTTGTACGTGTCTTGTGGCCAGGTCTGGGTTTCTGCTGCATGCTGTTATTGCAGTGTCGTCTGCATATAGACTTAGGATGGTTCTGTTGCTTTTAGGGGTGTCTGCAGTATATATGGTGTATAGATACGGCGACCGCACAGCTCCCTGCGGCACACCCGCCTCCAGGTTTCAGACCCCAGACAGGGTTTCCCCTATCCGAACTCTGAACCTTCTGTTGGCCAGGTATGAGGCAAGCAGACATGTCATCGCCTCACCATACCCATAATCGTTCATTTTATGAATTATTCCCTCGTGTCAGACTCTGTCAAATGCCTTACTGACGTCGAGAAATGCAGCTGCTGTGTACATATTCTCGTTGAAGACTTTTGCAATGTATTCAGTAAGTCTTAGTACTTAGAGTTCGCAAGAGTGTCTTGATCTAAATCCGAACTGCGCTTCGGGGGGTATTCCTAGCCTTCCGGTTTCATCTTGGAGTCTTTTCAGTATTACTCTTCCGGCTATTTTGCTTAAGGATGATAGTAAGCTTATTGGTCTATAATTTTGAGGAAAGCTCCCATTTTTTCCGGTTTTTCAATCATTATTACATGTGCTTCTTTCCATGTGTCTGGAAAGTATCTTATAGCCTCAGTACTGCGTTGATTAATATTTGTGATGTACACTATTAATTTAGTAGGAAGGTTTTTGATTGCCATATTAGTGATGTTATCCGGGCCTGGTACTTTCTTCACCTTAGCCCTTTTAATTATGTTTCTTATTTCTTATGGGGTGGTGTGTTCTAGGCCTATTCTGCCTTTTCTTCTTCTTATTCTTCTTGCGTTTCTTTCGACTTCTTCGGTGAAGTCTAGATCTTCCCTTGGCTGATAATTCTTCTGGCTTCTGCTTTATCCTGATCTGTATATACGATTCCATTTTCTCCGTGTAGAGGTGGAATCGGTTTCCTGTCATTTCTAAGTACTGCTGATACTTTCCAGAATGCAGATTTATTTGGATTTAACTCTTGGATATACTGGTCCCAGCTTTCGCTTCGATGTTCTTGTAACTGTTTTTTGACCTCTCTGTTTAGCTCCATTGCAATTCTTTTATCTTCTCTATTCCGAGTTCGTTGGGCTCTTCTTCTTCTTCTGTTCTTCTCTCTAATCAGATATTTTAGTTCGTTTGATATTTCTTTGAATCTTCCTCGTTGTGTGGCTATGTTTTCTGTTCTGGTGCTGACTTCCATAGCGTTCTGTATTGTTTGTTCTATTTTTATTATGCTTTCTTCCAGTTCAGTTATATTATTTATTGTAGGTATTGCTCCGATGATCTCGCTCACCACTCTTCTGAAGTTTGGCCAGTATATTTGCTTCTTTTTCCGTGGTTCCACTTGGTTGAATTCTATTGCACCAAGTGTCATAACTATTACGTTATGTGTGGAGTCTCCTTCGTTTGCCGAAATTATTTATATACTTCGTAATAATACTCGGTGCTGGAATACCCTCCATTTCCGATTTGGAGGAAGGGGCTTCCTGGTGGGATTCATCGCCTGGAGCATAGCCGTCAGACGGCTCATGCTCCGACAACGAGGGGCAAGTAAGAATGAGGGGCATGCCTCGACTACGAGCTGAAGTGCTCTGTGATTGCTCTGTGCAATCTAACAACGATATAACTAATTACTTTAACTACTCTTTTTTTTATTTTTCAACTGGACCGCTGTCCAGTTAAATGCTATGTGCCGTCCCAGGCCCCGCGCGGCTTGTTTCACTCCCTAGCTTGCAATAGGGGGGTTCCACTTGCTAATTCTCAACTATTAGGCCCATGTGTCCGGGTCTGTCCGATGTGAAATTCAAAAATTTCCACACCTTACAATGCCCTTCCTACGGCACTGATAGTTCCCGACAGGCACTAAGGCCCGCTCGCTTCTTCACTAGCTATATCTTGGATTGTGGTTTCCCAGAAAATTCAATGAAATAAAAATTCCCTAGTTTAATCACATCCAAGGATATTGCTTTTGCCTCTTGGATTTACCTAAGAGTGTGGATCTATCGCCCCGCGTTCTTACTCACCGAGATCTAAAAAGATCAGCTAGGTTGAGTAGTCCCCACTCCTTCGGCTTCTCTTCGCTACTGTCGCTCTCTGCACGTCTTCACTGTTCAGCGTCGGCTGAACAACTGGACAACTGGAAGTGATTCTAATTTCTAATTACCAAAATCTATGAAAATTGAATTTATTATATACATAAGATTGATCGCGCTGGACAACCCGAACGTACCCAGAGGGAGAACGGCTTTGCATTACAAAGTCGAGCGTTCGCGGAGGTCGAATTTTTCCCTCTGAACACCCTCCGGATTTTTAATTCGGTGTTCGCGCAGTACATAAAAATGATCCTGAACGTGTCCGAGATACCCTCTCGACGTTCGAGGATTTTAAGTTCGCACAGGCGCACAAAATATTTGGGAAGAATTTCTTAACTTTGGGTGCGTTCCGATGACCATAGCGGCTGACTGTCAGCAGAAATCAGCTGAGTGGTTGTATCCAGCCGTGATAGGGAAAGCTTAGTAAATCTCTCAGCGGCTGACTTCCAGCGATGACGTCTGACAGCTACTGCTGGCTCAGCTGTCCAGCCGCTGTGGTCGTCCGAACGCACCCAATCTGACCATTATTCTGTTCTTATTCCGTCCAATTCTTAACCTAAAATGTTTTGTTAAACAGCTTGTAGATGTAGATTCTGGTTTTTAAAGTTTTTAAATTATGTAAAGTGTTGTATCATTTCAATAGTCTTCAAACAAATTTTAATATTTTTTATATTAAAGCTTTTTTAGTTGTTTTTGTCAATGTTTTCAATTTAGTATGTTTATAAATAAGTAGGTACCTTTCTAGGATTATTATCTTTTTATAATTATTATCTATTACGGTAGTATTAAAATAAATTGTACTCTGTTTTTACTTATTTTCTTCTATCTAGATGAGCTTATACCTATAAGTACCTACATATTCATGTGGTTTATTTTTCAGTTTAATTCATGAGTTAAATTAGTCTCTTATTGAATAATGAATCATAAACAACACATCAAGCTTATTCTGAAATATTTCTTGTGTATTGTTATATTTCATTATTTTTGTGGTGTAATAAACCACAACACAATGCCACAACCTATTAAATTCAATACATATTAGATCAAAATTGGAAATGATTGCTTTACTAAATTATTCCTTCCTTCAGATAATGTTCAACCCCCAGGAAGTTAAAGGTAATTTTTATATCTAAATAACAAGCTGCAATTTCCAAGTAACTCAACAGTCTTTTACGCTTTACAAAAATTTAAGCCGGAATTTCGGCGTGGAAATACCAAATTATATTGTCGAAATAATAAAGACGCTAATCAAATTTCTAACTTCTAAGAAAGGCATTAAATAGAAAGTTAATCCTTTGCCTGTTGCTGTTATTCTCTTTCTCTTTGTTGAAATACAAAGTTGGCTGCATGGTTGGTTGCATTTGCATTTTTTGTTGACATTGATTTCGAAATAAGAAAGGGACAAGAAAAGGCTTCCTTCTCTAACCTTAATGTATGCAACCCGTCATTACATTACGAATCCGAAAATTGTTCGTGGAGCGAAAAATCCTGAACATGTCCAGGATAAGTTTACGTTGACGCCTGCGCCTTGGAAACTAATCCCGAACTTACTCTGAATACATTCGGGTTGTACGGCGCGAACATTGCTATAGTACAGAATATTAGTGCGTCCAATCCAACGTCTCCTATACTCAAACAAAGAACCTCGCAACATTCCTTATGGAAAACCGAGCCAGAGCGAAAGATCGGTCAATGATAGTTCTTAGTGCGTAGATTAAAACATTAATGGGACTTACGTCCGAAAAACTATTACTCTGAAGCTACAGCCTTCTGAAGCTATTGGATTAAGGTGCTGAGTGTACGTCAAAAATGTATGTCAAATTTATTTATAAAATCAATTCATTTATTCGTTTATTCATTAATCAATCCATTTATTTATAATTATTAAATAATAATCCATAGAATTAAATATTTTTAAAATAAATTTGCACGATACGTGATTGGTGCTTGACGACAAACAAATTAATGCTCGTAGAGTTCTTTTTATGAGCATTTTTCAGTGCGTCACAAATGATAGAAAAAAAGGTTAGTCCGTGATAAATACACATCTATGAAATTTATTCTAACATGACATTTTAGTTAAATCTGACAGTTTTGTCACATTTTATTTGCAATTTGGTATAAAAACAAATCAATTGTGTTTATTGCATTTATAATATGGTATTTTCTTTGATTTGTATAGTCTTATAAATTGTACAGATTAATTTTTTTTTATATAGAATAATATAATATTATTTAATATTATATTATTAGCGCCATCTATTGACAACTAGATTAAATGTTATAAATGTCACCGGCGAAATGTATTCAGCGACGTGCGTTTATTTCTGTCACATACAATTTAATGCGTTAGAGAGAAATCGAAAAACTGTGACGCACTGAAAAATGCTCATGAAAAGAACCATAGTATTAACACTCTCCCTATATAGTTGTTCCATTATATCTTTGCACAAACGTCATGATGCATTTGCAATCATCATCATCATCATCATCATGCAACCTCTTCTGTCCACTGCTGGACATAGGTCTCTCCCATTCTTCGCGACTCTTCACGGTTCTGTGCTTCTTGTTGCCATTTCTTGGATATTCGGTTAATGTCGTCTATCCAGCGTGTTGGTGGTCGTACTCTGCTGCGTTTGTCTTCTCTTGGGCGCCAGTCAATTAGTTTTCTGGTCCATCTTGAGTCTTTCAGTCGCGCTATGTGACCTGCCCAATTCCATTTCAGCTTGG
This sequence comes from Diabrotica virgifera virgifera, assembly GCF_917563875.1. Lineage (NCBI taxonomy): Eukaryota > Metazoa > Arthropoda > Insecta > Coleoptera > Chrysomelidae > Diabrotica > Diabrotica virgifera. The sequence goes on from NC_065449.1 coordinate 121,242,005, forward strand.
CTAGACGTTCAACATCAGTGATACCTGTTCTTTTCCTTAAGTCTTGGTTCCTTATTTTGTCTTTTTTGTCACGCCGAGAATCGATCTTTCCATACGCCTTTGTGCCACTCGCATTTTTAGTGCTGTTGTTTTTGTGAGCGTGAGAGTTTCTGCTCCGTATGTTATAATAGGAAGAACGCATTGGTCAAATGTCTTCCGTTTCATAGCTGTCGGGATGTTGCTCTTAAAGATGTCTCTTAGTGAACCATACGCCGCCCAAGCAAGTGTTATTCGTCGTTGAAATTCGCAAGTCTGATTGTCCTTGCCTATTCTGATTTCATAACCGAGATAATATATGTACTTTTCTGTCAATTCTACCACTTGATTTTGGATGGTTAGGTGTTCGCTGGGAACCAAATTTGTCATAAATTTGGTCTTGCTGATGTTCAGTTTTAGACCTATTGTTGAAGATACATTTTCTAATTCTAGTAGCATTTGTTGTGCTTCACCCAGATCTTCGGTAATAAGTACTATATCGTCGGCAAAACGCAGATGATTATGTCTCTATTTTCCCACTTTAGCATTTTAAAGGCGTATTCGAAGACCGCTATAAATAATTTACGTGAGAGAGTGTCACCCTGTCTCACACACCGCTTGATATGAATTTCTCTGGTAGTATCATGCAGTTTTTCACGCATTGTGGCGTTTTGGTATAATGTTTGCACTAACTTTGTAAACCGGTAATCTATTCTACTGTTGTTCAGAGCAGTTATAATGCTGTCTAATTCCACAGTGTCGAAGGCTTTGTGAAAGTCTACGAAGATAAGTACCAGTGGTCTGTTATATTCTATCGACTTTTCTATTAGGGTTTTTACTGTTTGTAGGTGGTCGTTTGTTCCGAATTTTGAGCGGAATCCAGCTTGCTCTCGGGATTGGTAGAAATCTAACTTTTTTTCTAGTCTGGTCGTAATGATTCGGGTAAACATTTTATAGATGTGGTTCAATAAGCTGATTTTTAGTTTTCTAGGTGCGCCTTGTCTCCTTTCTTGTATAGTAAAATTGTTACTGCATTGTTCCATGTTTCCGGTATGCAACAATCTGTTAGACAAAGGTTAAACAAAATTTTTATTTGGTTGAGAAGGGCACGGCCACCCATTTTTATAGCTTCTATTACGACTCCATCTTCTCCTGGCGCTTTGCTGCTTTTCATCTTTTTCATTGCGTCCTGGATTTCGCTTAGTGTCATCTCTGGCATGAGTTTTGAACCCTGGTTGATGATTTTGCGTGATGCAGCGGCTTCCAAATTCTTTTGGTCTTCTCTTTGGCTTGTGTATAGTTCTTGATAGAAGTCTTTAACTATGTGTAGTAGTTCTTCTCTATTTGATGTGGGAACTGCTTCTTTATTCTTTAGTTTATATATTTCGCATTTTCCATTGTTTACCGTCTTCTCAGGACTTTCAGACTATTGTTCTTTTCTATAGTTCGCTGGACTTTTTCATTCTTAAATACCCCTTAAATCTTTCCTTATAGCTTTTGATACTTCTTTGTTTATTTTTCGCAGTTCTTCTTCGTCGATGCTTTCGTTTCCTTTGAGCTTTCTTCTAGTTTCCATTAGTTGCTTTGTTTCAATGGTTCTTTTTTCGTCTTGGCGTCTTTTAGGGCAGCATTTTACTTGAGCCTCTCGAATAGCTTCTGCGATATTTTCGTTTAAGGAATTTACATTATTCATGCATTCATTTTGTTGTAGGATTTTATTGATATTGCCTTGGTATTCATTTTAATTCGTTGGGTCGTTCCATATTGGCTTGGCTTTCTTCCTAATCATTTTGGATCTTTCTGTTATTAAGTTTAATTATAGTTTGGCTCTTACCATTCTATGATTGCTGCCTGTGGTAAAGCTATTAAGGACTATGACATCGTTGAATATATATTTTTTGTCACTGATTATGTAGTCTATCTCGTTTCTGGTCTGACCATCTGGGCTTTTCCACGTCCATCTTCTGTGATCTTTTTTAGAGAAGAAACTATTCATCTGGTATAGATTTTGTTGTAATAGAAATTCTAGTAGTGTTTGGCCACGATCTTTTCTGCCTTTGGATCCAAATATACCCAGTGCTGTTTCTTGTTCATCCTGCTTTAGACCGATCTTTGCGTTAAAGTCGCCGCATATAATCGTGTAATGTGTTGGTCTTTCTCTTAGTGCCGTTGAGATGTCATCGTAGAAGTCTTCAATCTCTTCATCCGGATGGTCCGTTGTTGGTGCGTATACCTGAATAATCTTTATTTTATACCTTCGGTTTAGCTTTACGATTAAATAGGCTACTCTTGTGGATATACTTCTTGTAATCACTATATCATCTGCAAGTCTTTTGTGTATAAAGAATCCGACTCCCCCGATTGATTCGGTTTCACTAACTATACTATAAAATATATGCCCTGATTTTAGTGTTGTCAGGTTTTCTCCATGTCGTCTTACTTCACTGACTCCAATGATATCCCATTTTACTTTTGACATCTCGATTTTCATTTCAGTGACTTTTTCTTCAAATAATAATGTTCTGGCATTGTGGGTGCAGATAAATAGTGTTAGACGTTTTTTTGCCTTTCGCGTCGTTAGTTTTTTGTCCCCCCAGAATCCTTGGGACAGACTGTTGAATCAGTGTGAGAGTTTCGATTTCTCGCTATACTCACCTGGGGTACATCCGCTTTTGTTTTAAAATCTGACATTTTGTTGGGAGGTTTTTGCCTTGAAACACCACGCTGGCAAGGCGGGTTGGTGAGTTTTTAATTCAGCCGCTCATTGTGAGTACCGACGCTGTTTGAATCCACCCGCTCCGGATCAGACGCTTCTAGGTTTGTGATCTTATGCTACCCCTAAAATCGAAGGTTGCCAGCTCCGCCATCTTCGCCGTACCGGAAGTATTCTTCGTCGCCTTGGATGCCGTTCTGGACTTCATCCGTGACCCTGGACAAGGGACCCTTAGCAGGTGCTAGCTTCCCGGGTCAAGAAGCTCCTGGAATCTGCGGGGGACAGGGATTGATTCACTTTCCCTGATAGGACTATCCAATAGCGTCCAAAGGACTCCAAAAAGTTTCTACCCGCTACCCGTGATTTGCAAACAAGTTACTAAATCAAAACATTAACTTAAACGCACGTCGATATGTAATATCCTTGATATGTACTGTCAATGTAACTACTAGGAAATGGCTATTATCGGTGGACGTATTTTAAACAGTTATGCAAATGAATGCACTTAAAAATGATTCAACCGAAATTTTGCGCATACGCTCTCAAAAAGAATTAAAGCATTATACATTTTTGGAATCAGTATTTCAAAATATCTTAAATGAGGTGTCACATGATGTACTTTCCTATTTATAAAAATCAAAGTTACGTCTGTCACCTGAAGAGGGCTCGCGCAAAATTTAAAACATTGATGCTATAACATACTATGATTCTTTTAAAAATCGACCTGTCCGAGCGTTTTGCTGATATACTAAAAATAAATGAGTTAATAGGGAGTGATAACACTTATTCCAGTGCACTGTATTTAGCTATGTTATAATACACTCCCTGGCACAAAAAAATTTTGATTAAATTTTACAATTTATAACTTTATTATATTTGTATTCCGATTTTCAAGATTCTTGCATCAGTTTGTAGGTACATGTATTGACATCTATTGTTATTATTCCGGTAAAGAAAAAATTTTTGCTTAGATCACAATGGAAGCGTCGTATTTTGTCCTAACTTTAAAAATTATGTGGAAAAATTGAAAGGCCGATTTTGTTTAATAGTCCTTTCGCATTATCTTGGAGGTATCGCTAAGATTTTGTTTTTTGAATTATTCGAATATCTCTTTTTTTGTAAATACTTTAAATAAAACACTGCTTTGAAAGTTTATTTAACCCGCCATTACACGCGCTATGAGGGAATCCCTCACCATATTTGTTTATAACCAATGAAATTGTGTAAACTAGTACGATAACCTTAAGTACCCAGGAATGCCTTTAGCATGGTTCATGAGAGGGTATGAAAAAGTTATAGAATATTTCAGGCGGTCAGTGTGCTGTGTGATAGTTGAAAGAAGAGACATCCCTCTTCAAGTGAGGGAATTCCTCACTGCGCGTGCAAACACGGTGAAATCACGTTTCTGTTATCTCAAAGAAACTTTTAGGTTTTTATTTAATATTTAGGTAGGTTTAATTAAAATATTATTGTTTGGATTAGGTTAGGAACAGTGGCACAGCGGGGGGGGTTTGGAGGTTAAAATCCCACCCAGAGCATATAGAAATATATATAAAAGAAGGTAGGAAAATGTAACTTGTCTTTCACAAATAATACAAAAAACTTTCGGTGCCCAAGCAAACCCCCCTCCCCCAGAGGAAAATTCTAGGTGCGCCACTGGTTAAGAACCCATTTTTAAATTTACCTATTCTAATTGGGAAATAAGCCAAAATTTAACTTGAAAAATTGATTTTATTGACGTTTCGAATTCCACCTCGGACGTCGTTATCAAAATACAAAATATTAATAGTTAATTACAAAAATGCCACAAAGAAATAGCTTCAGAACAGTTGTTAATTTTAATTTGATTTGTATGTTTAGTAAAATTAATTCGCGTAAAGAACGTTAATTTTTTCAGTGGCTTGCTGAAATTGAAAATTAAGAAAACTTGCTTTTGATCTATATTATTTTTACTTTTGTTTTGTTAAATTAATAAAAAAAATTGTTTTACGAGACTTTCTATAATATGTGAGTACAACCCATTTTATATTTATACATGTTGACATTCATTTTTCCTCGAAATAAGTCGAATTTATGTAGGTGAGGGCGACGCTCATACGCGTGCAACCACGTCACAATAGAAGACGCGTGTAACGGCGGGTTAATTAAAAATATCAAACGCAGTAATATTAACAACACGAAACCAAATTAACAACAAAACAATTTAATAGAGGCTATGTCCACTGTCCACCTCTCGCAGCAATGACTGCTCGCAATCTGTTTCGCATCGAATGAATAAGATGTGTGATTGCCTAAGCCCGATATTTCTCTACCTTAACCAAATTTTCTGGAGGCCTAAAATGACGGAGAATAGCTATTTTAAATCCATCCCATAAATACTCGATAGAATTAACCTTTAACTACACGCGCTGGCGTATTTTGTACGCCAGATATAAGAATTCTACTGGAAATATATTTAAAAATTTAATTTTTGACCTTGCTTATCTCTCTAACCTATCACTGGAATGTGCTTTACAATTTGGTTTTAGTTTCGTTATAATCGGCGTTCTAGGAAGATCGTAATTTACATTTTATTATTTGTTGTTTCCGGTGGTGGACAATATACCCCACGATTATATTAATATAAGTTGTAATATAAGTACATATTTCAATTGTTTTTTAGTCATTATGGCACAAAATATATTTTTCTTTATAAACAATACTTTTTCTCCTGTAAAAAATCACATTTAAAAATTTTTTTTTAGTAATTTTATTTATCATGGAATCCAGTTATTCCATGATTCCAGTTATAAATCCCAATTGGCTTACTCAAAAGGAACTCCAAGTATTCACTGATCCCGAATAAGGTTTATAACGCACAACTAAGTGTATTTTTTCAAAAAAAAAACAAATCCGCTGTTTTTAAGTGTATTTTCTTGTGGCGTATAAAGTACGCCAAGCGTGTAGTTATGTTATAACTTGATGCGCGGGTAGTTAAAGGTTTAGTTCTGGGCTGCTTGCGGGCCATTCCAATCTTATCAATCCAACCTCAAGCAAGCAAGCAAGCAATTTGATTCAACCCGACCTGTGGGAGATGTCCACCCTATCTAAAAAGTACATTCGGGTGTAACAATTCATTGGGGCGAGGTGTTTTGACCCGAGTAAAAACAGGGATAACCCCACCTCGCTCCAATGACACAGGCCATCCCTTTCCCCCCTATAGCACGCTGATGCGCGATAGGGGCACAACTATCAGCCAAATGCTCTTCACAATGGAATCCTGGGTAATAAGATTCCAATGTGGTGCCCTAATCGAATACAAAACTTAGGCCAGCGTGAAGCGCCCTATGCCTTTATCATCTATTTACTTATCCGCGGAACTAAGATTGCTTGCTTGGGCCCCAAGTCATTGTACCAAGCCCCACTGAGCTCGGTCCAATGGCTTGGTGCTCAAGTATTTTTTGTTTTTTATGTTTTTTATGTTTTTTTGTGGCTTGTGCCTTTTTTATATATTTTTTGATGGGCTGATATTACCTGATCGTAATGTTGGACCTACGCTTGGGATTTCGTGTTTCTTCGGCACTTGGGGTTTCGAGCTACGAACTATCTACTATTTTCTTATATTTACTTTTTGATCACTTTTACCTTCACTTTCACTTTTTGTCTCTCGTTATTTACTTTACTTTATTCCACTATTTGTTGTTTAGGAAGTTTGTGCTTCCATCGGTGGAAAGCGTCATACCCTAGCATCTCTCGCAGTATGGGGCTTGGGTGGTGTTCCAGCTCCGCGAATTTGACCCTTGCCTTGTCTGTCATCATTTCGGTGACTCTCACCTGTTGTAGTTCTCTGAACAGGAATCGTTCTGCGACGTATCTCGGGACTTTGGCTGATTTTCTTAGGCTGCTGTTGTGAGCCGCTTGAATCTTCTTTTTGTGTGTTTCGCATACATGTCCCCATGCGAGAGATGCGTATGTTAATGCCGGTAATATTATGCTGTTTATTAATCTTAACCTCGTTTTTAGTCTTAATTTACTTTTCTGGCCTGTGAATTCTCTTAATGTTGCTCTCGCCATGTTGGCCTTCTGGACTGTGGCTTCTACATGTTTTTGGAAGGTTAATCCTTTGTCCATGATGACTCCCAGGTATTCAGCTTCATCTTTCCACTCGATGGGGTTGTTCTGCACCGTCAGTTGTTCTTCTGTCTGCTGTCTACCTTTCTTGTATAGTACCGCTTGCGTCTTTTCGGAGTTGATGGCTTCCACTGTATACTTCATTCCTCGATATCATCTAACGCTGTTTGCAGGTTGGTCACTGTTATGTCTACTTGTCTGTGTTTGGCCGCTATCGCTGTGTCGTCGGCATAGAGACTCATAAGGGTACCTGGTGTTCTAGTCATAGATCCTCGTCATTGCTCCGCTGAACCCATAGCCTCGCATTTTATATATGAGCTTCTTATGCCATACTCTGTCGAAAGCTTTGCTTACGTCCAGGAATGCTGCTCCAGTGTACTGTCGTTAAATCCTGCTGCTATGTACTCAGTTAGTCTGAGTACTTGTAGCTCGCTGGAGTGCCCCGCTCTAAATCCGAATTGAGCTTCAGGGATTATCTCTAGTCTATTTGTTTCCGCTTGCAGTCTGCTGAGGATAATTCTTTCCAGTATCTTGCTAATCGCTGGGAGTAAGCTGATTGGCCTGTAGTTCTGCGGGAACGTGTGGTTCTTGCCAGGTTTTGGAATCATGATGACATGGGCCACTTTTCATCTATTTGGGAATATTTTATATCTTAGTATCGCGTTCACTATATTTGTAAAGTACACTATAGCATAGCTCTTATGGGCAAGTATTTTAGGGCTCTATTTTTTATTTCGTCTGGACCAGGCGCTTTCCTCGGTGAACTATTTTTTATGTGTTCGTTTATTTCTTCCGGTGATATTGGGGGGAGATGGTGTCTTCTGGATCCTCTGGTCTTTCTTTTTGCTCTTCGACTTCTTTCATGAAGTCTACGTCCTCGTCTGGGTGGTAGTTTAGCCTGCATTCTCTTTCGAGTGTGGACCTCATCACCTCTGCTTTTCCTTCTATGGTATATACCATGCCGTTTTCTCCGTGTAATGGAGGGATGGATTTTCTGCCGGTTCTTATCATTTTCTGGAGCTTTCAAACATTTTTCATGTGTGAGTCTAGTTCTTTCATCTCTTGTACGTAGTTGTCGAAGAGCCGTTTTGACTTCTCTGTTCAGTGTGTTTGCCCAGGTTTTGTCTACTCGGTTTCTTGTTCTTTTGGCTATTTGCTTCGCTCTGTTTGTTCCCTTATCAGGTCTTGTACTTCTTGTGGCATGTCTTTGAACCTTCCCGTGTGGATCTCGACTTCTTCTGTTGTGCTATTTCTAATTGCTTCTCGGATGATGTTTACTAGCTCTAGGACTTTTATTCTATTTGTTGTGGGTTATTTATAACTGGCACTATATTTATTCCTTCACTCACTAATATTTTATAATTTGTCCACTTTATTTTCTTTTTTGTTGTTTTCGGCGAGTTTATTTCTTCCCATGTTCCTAGTTCTAGTAGAATGGGGTTATGACCGGTTGTTCCTTCCTTTAGGGTGATTAGTTCTGCTTGAAATCCTAGGTTTTTAGCCACAACGATGTCAATGTGGGTGGGAAGTCCATTTCCAATCCAACCTCTATTTAAGATATGAATATTTATGTCAGTCAGTCAGTCAGTCAGTGTTTTTATTTATTAAAAATTGTGCAGACCTTAAAATAAAAGAGATATTCGGATAATTCAAAAAACAAAATCTTAGGGGTCCCTACGGGATAATATGAAAGGACTTGAAAGAAAGACTACTATGAAACAAAAATATTTTTCCACAAATTTTTTTAAAATTAGAAGAAAATACAATGCTCCTATTAATTTCCGTTTAATGCCATCTAAGCAAAAATTGGTTATTATCATAATATCATAACAAAAGATGTCAATACACGTACCTACATACTGATACAAGAATCTTGAGAATCGGAATACAAATAAAAAAGTTATACATTGTCAAACTTAATCAAAACTATTTAGTGGCGGAATATTGTGCCGGGAGTGTATATTTAACACAAATATAACTTTATAAAACAGGAGAATTTAAGCATTTAGATATGTTAATATGGCCTTAAAGTAATTATAGTACATGCAATAAACTAATATTTAGATATTATTTACTAATTTATTTCAAATAATTCCTGTTTTAATGAAATTCGATGAAATAAAATTATTTTGACATAATATTCGAAAGTCAAAGCGGTAGACAATAACAGTCGTTTTGAATCATCGTCATGGAAACCAAGATCTTCGTCATGGTAACTAATTATATTGAAAGTTTGGTTTTGACAACCTTGTCAAAGAATTAATTTGTGTATGTATTTTCATATTAATTAAATTAATTGATTAAGATTTGGTAATTTTTTAAAGACTCTTAGAAAAAATATTGTTCCTAACTCTTGCAGAAAGTCTCTTTTCCGCACTCGACTGCTTGCCGAACTCCCGCTTATGACGTTCTTCACTTGTTAGGAAAATAACTATTTTCCATCATTTTTTGAAATATTTTGAAATTTTATTTGGTTAAAACATCTCATTTTTGTTGGTAAAAAATATTTTAATTTATCTAGATTAAATTACGGTTCTGTTGATACCCTAGAAAACTTAATATTCACACAATTTTGTCAAACTGAAGTTTGTTATATTCGGTTTAAATTTTCTTACCGGTCGTAGGTACTCTTCATTTGCCCTAAGATTATTTTATCTATTTATCTTAGCCCCATTCCTGCAAGGAATGTCATGCAAAATTAAAGGGCTTTTGAAATTTTCCGAGGACTTATCGGCCGTTTTCTGAAAACTAAAAAAATAAGTTGCATCTATTTTTGACCACGGACTTTTATTCAGCAGATAAATATACATGAAGAAAATAAATCTCTATCCTTTCAATAACACATGGTTTCGTTCACTTGACTGTGAATTAGATAGTGCGCTTGACATACACTGGGCACATAAATCCAATAACTTCAGAAGGTTGTAGCTTCAGAATAATAGTTTTTCAGACCTGGTCCCATTGATTTTTTTAATCTACCCACTGAAAATTACCATTGGCCGAACTTTCGTTAAATTTGACCGGTACCAGTTTTCCATAAGAAGTGTTACGTGGTCCTTAAAACCCGGGAACAGCCACGCTCTCTTCTGATTAAATCTAACAATACGAATTTAAATACGAATTTAAAACAATTTTTTATTTTATAATTTCTTATTTACTTTTTATTTTAAAAATATTTATTTCTAATTATTTTAAAGCTAATTGGTTACACCAAAGCCAAAAATTAAACCAAAAAAAAATTAAAATAATAACAGAAACCTACGCATTACTAAAATCTTCCTCGAGGCACTTATGAGTGGAAAGTTATATTGCAACATTTTTCGTCAAGTTATCACGGAAAAGGATAAAATGTTAATTTTTTCCTAACTGCGCGACTGCTCCCGGGTTAAAATGATGCAAATCAAGGGTTTTGGGTACCTAAACTAAGACCATGTTTGGAGTTTGTTTGTGATTTTTGCAATGGTACCATTCAAAGGTACCTGTAGAGAAAAAAAATATATATAAAGAATATATTTATAAAGAAAAATTTTAAAATAGTTCAAAGTTTAAAATGATTCAGATAACAAATAAATCTTTAAAACAGTATTTTCTCTGGATGATTTAGAAATAAAATTTGTATACATTTTTTTCTTTGCCATTTATGTAGATTTGAAAACTAACTTATTTGAAGAGGCTATACAGAAAACTGTTTTTTCAAAAGGATCTACTGCTTACTACGACTTAAGGGGAAAGGAACAAAATGCAAAATTTTGATGCCTGTCAAAATTTTCAATGTACTTTAAATCATTTTTTTCGAATCCTGAGAAAACTGATAAGTATTTTTGAAAAATTTAAACGCAAAATGAAAGATAACTTTATTACCGAGGGCCGAAAGTCCCTTAGAATGAATTAAAAGTTTCTTTTGAGTGAGATATTTGAAATTAAAAATCACACTACATTTTCTCTTAGTTTTTCACCCCTGTAATTTATTCAAATAAACATTATAGAAGTTTTCAGGGACTTTTGGCCCTCGGTAAGAACGTAATTTTTCATTCTGCGTTTAAATTTTTCAAAAATACTTACACTTATCAGTTTTCTCAGGATTCGAACAAAATGAATCCCCATTTGAATAGCATTGCAGCCGAAAATACGTACCCATCCCCTTAACAAGATTACGTCAGGTTTGTGACATGTACCCGCTGTAAAATTAATTTTATTTTATTGTTTTCTTGGATGCGTGCCTAGAATTTTAGAGCCGGTTAATATTAATGTAATTTTGCACGAGGGGTCCTTTCCGACACCGCACCTAATTAATTTATTAGAATGCTGGTAGGAGAAATAAATTAAAGACTTTCTAAAGGTATCTAAAACAACATGTTCGAAAGAAAAGCCTTATTAATTATTTTTGAATAAGATTATTTATGTAGGATTTGTAAAATAATGTAAAGCAGAATTAATAAATTTAAAGAGGGAAAAACAGGTTGTAATTAAGATATGTAGAGAAATAATACCTAGTGTTAGACATATTACACCAGTTAATAGGGAAAAATATCATCGATTTCACGTAAAAATGTTAAGCAGGGTTTTGAAGGTTTTAAGCGATAGATGAGGTATAAATGATGATAATTCCGTGAAGACGTACAGCTAATTTTTCTTCTTCTTTTTTTAAAACAGTCATAAAGAATGAAAAACTAAGTTTTTTTACTATAAAACGTTTCTTATCCATTTTAGAGAAAAATGTTTCAAATAAATATTGTAGACCTTAAAAAGTTCTTCAATTTGGTGTGACACTTATTGCAATATATAAACAATTGACCGAGATAATTGTAAAAAACTCTCATTTTTGCACTAATTTTTAAATATTAATAACTGTATTTTTTGCACAACGATATTTAATTTAACTACTTTAAATTATGCCAATTAATGGGTTATTTTAGTGAGCTAAATTTCAACCAGATCGACCAAATAGTTTATAAGTTATTCAATTTGTTTATCCCAGACAGCAATTGTTTAAACAACTGTTCTTGCCCTAACAGTGACTCTAGAGATATTTTACAAATCGCAATCGATTATTTGAGACTTTAGTTTTAAGATGTATTGAAAATGTTTTAAGATTTTATCAAAATTGTTGTTAAAAAAACCGCCTGAAAAAGACCCTACTTTTTAGGTTATAAACAATTAGAATAACTTTGACAGTTTTAACGTTACACGCTCGTATGTAGGCTCACTGAAAAGCTGGTGAAAATATACACATTAAAATAATAAATTGGATTTTATATGACTAATAGAAATCGAGTTAGAATTTTTTTCAATAAATCATATTTCCATTTTTTATAAACATTAAGAGCTGAAAATTGAATAAGTTGTTTAAGAAAGTCTATATTTTACGATCAAGTTTATAGATTGCATATGCAGCAAAAAAAATTAAAAGTCATGACTCATTAAACTGATGGTACTCGTGAAACACCGCCAACAAATGTGAAGGTGAGAATAGCTTCGTTTTATTTTTTAGAATGGAATCCCAATTTGAAACATGTTGAAAAAATTTGCAGTTTAATTGCTATTACTTGCTTTAATTTTACAATAATTTCTCGTAAGAATTACTTATATTTTACTAATTAAAGAATATTATTTATATAAATACACAATAATAATTAGCTCAGGCCCAGAAAATAAATTGGTTGAAAACACGATCTTATCCATAAAACAAAAAATATTTTTAGCAGTTAGTAAAAATAAAAAGCAATTGATTCAACTTTTATGTGCAGAGCTCAACAAATCTGGGTACCGAACTAAAGTAGCAGATGAAGATGCAGAAGTATTAATAGTGCAGACAGCTCTTCACGAACATACATATGAAACTAACAAGACCATTGTAATAATTGGTAATGATACTGATATACTCATAATATTGAATAATATTGACGCAACTCTCTGCTCCGGACAATAACATATATTTTGAAAAAAAAGGCGCAAAAGGAAAATCTATCTATTATAGTTGTAATAGTTTTAAACATTCTCATCTAAGAAAATACATTGGGTTCTTATATATTTTTACTGAGTGTGATACAACTTCCTCTTTTTTAATCAAGGAAAATTCAAATTATTAACTGCATCATCAGAAATTGTAGATCTGATAAATATTTTTTATGACGAGAATGCTAACAAGGAGGACATCATGAAAAACGGATGTGATATCATTGTTGCTTTGTATTCTGCTGCAATTGATGTTACATATAAAAAAAATAATAACATATTGGCATTAAATTAGTTACGTTTTTTACAATTTATAAGAAATACAGGGAAAAAATCTTTTAAATTGGAAAATTTGCCCCCAACAGAAGGTGCAGGTTATCAGCATGTACTTCGCGTTTAACACTGGTTAGGTAAAAAACTGGATGCTACCCAGTATGGATGGAAAAAAACTGATACGGGTTTTGAACCTATTTACACCTTAGATTGTTTGATACCTAAAGAGATATTAAAACAAATTACATGTAAATGTTCAACGGGTTGCAAAAGTACAAGATGTGGCTGTAAAAAATATGATATAAACTGTACGGATCTTTTTACAAACTGTGCAGTGGAAGAAGAGGAGAAAAAATAATGTTGTAATCGCGCTGCAGTGGTTCTTGACGATGTCGAGTCAGACTTTGTAGAGGATAAACTGTATCTTGCCGAGAAGCGATTTAGAAGTTATAGACGTTCACTAGAATAATCAAATTAAAATTCATAAACAATGTTTTACTTTTTTATTTTTATAATTAATTATATGAATTTATTAAAATATATATATTACTATCAAAACAAATATACGAATTTTATTCTAATTATTGAACTTAACATACATCATTAAATAATAGTGCAAACATATTACATATTTATACTTATTAGATGCCTATCTAAACAAATATTAATAGCTTCATTAAATTAAATAACATTTCATAACAATTCAAAAACAAAATAAAACAAAAATTAGTTTTTAAAAACTATTAAGGACTTTTAAATACTTTTTAATTATTTCAAATAAAAAAAAAATAAATAATGTATTGTACTAATTTATAATTATTTTATATTTATATAAAAAATATACTTTAATTAATAATTTAAATAATTTTTAAGGAATACTTGTAGAGTTCAATAACTTTTATAATAAAATTCAATTAATTGATTTTCACGGGATTTTCCAATTGTGCAAGGTGAAATTTACACAATTTTTAGTATTTTCTTGAGCTACTCCAGTTAAAAAAGAAGGTTGTGCATGCTATGGAAGGTGATAATATATTGCAGTTTTTTCCCAAAAAAGGAAGCGAAGCTTGAACAATTCCCACCTTCACTTTCGTTGGAGGTGTTTCACGAGTACCGTCAGTTTAACAGGTCATAAGTTTTTATTATTTCACTGCATATGCAATCTATAAACTGGATCGTAAAATATAGATGTTTATAAACAATGCAAAATTTGATTTATAAAAAAAAAATACTAACTTGATTCCTATTTGTCATATAAAATTATTTTTTCTTTTTTAATATGTATTTTTTCACCAGCTTTTCAGTGAGCCTACATGCAAGCGTGTGACATAAAAACTGTCAAAGTTATTCAAATTGTTTATAACCTAGAAAATAGGGTCTTTTTCAAACGAGTTTTTTAATAACAATTTTAATAAAATGTTAATTTTTTCTTAATGCATCTTAAAAGTAGACTCTCGGATAATTGATTGCGATTTGCTAAATATCTCTAGATTCACTGTTAGGGCAAGAACAGTTGTATAAACAATTGCTCTCTGGGATAAACAAATTGAATAACTTATAAACTATTTGGTCAATCTGGTTGAAATTTAGTGCACTTAAAGAAACCATTAAATGGCATAATTTAAAGTAGTTAAATTATATATCATTATGTAAAAAGTAAAGTTATTAATATTTAAAAATTAGTGCAAAAATGAGAGTTGTTTGCAATTATCTAGGTCAATTGTTTATGTATATTAATATGAGTATATCAAATTCAAGAACTTTTTAAGATCTATAACACTTATTTATAACATTTTTCTCTAAAATTTACAAGAAACGTTTTATAGTCAAAAAACTGAGTTTGTCATTCTTTGTACCTGTTTAAAAAAAGAAGAAGAAAAATTAGCTGTACGTCTTCACGGAATTATCATCATTTATCTCTTATCTACCGTTTAGCACCTTCAAAACCCTGCTTAACATTTTTTCATGTTTTTTTTCCCTATTAACTGGTATATAGAAAATATACGAAGACTACTATATGATTTTAAAAGGATCTATATCTAATAGTTACGATATCCAACCTCCGATAAGAGAGGGAACTTTAATAAGAAGAACTATACGATTTTAAAAAGATCTATATCTAAGAGTACCTAGTATTATCCAATTCTATGTTAATCATATTTTGACACACTTTTTACATATTTTTGTCAACTACTGTCATTTACATCCTAGAAAACAAGTATTCTTTCAAATATTTAATTTTATGATTTAATGTTTTTCTTGGTTTGATATCATTAACGATTTCTTATAAATTTTTTAGAATTCCATCTGCTTCTCTGATTTTTCCATTAGGTCATGTCTTTGTTCTTATAAAATCACAAGGAATACTACTTACCTCTGACACTTGATCACGAGATGTTTCTACCAAACCTGTTTTTGATTAAACTCATGCAAAAAATCATGTTCTTGTTAAAAGCCAGAAAAAGTTAAAGTAGTTATCCTGGCTCAATACTTATTTTGTCACTCAAAACCTATCTCGCCTCACTAAGCATATTATATTCACAAAAAACTCAACCTATGTTGTAGAGGTATTTTGCTTTGAGTGAGAATTGGAATTATCCAATCTATCTAAGACCGTCTTCAGCTGTCATTTGCTAGATCCACTAGACTGTACGAAAGCCTTCTTTCAATATGTTTTGTGAATTTTTTCATATGAATTTTATATGATAGAGGTATTGAGTTAGTTGGAAATATCCAATCAATATACCTGAGACCGTCTTCAGCTCTCGTTTGATAGATCCACTAGACTGTATGAAAGCCTCCTGTCAAGATGTTTTGTGAATTTTTTCATATAAGTTTTCCTTTGGACTGCTCCCAATTTGTTATTATGACTTTTTTCCAGCTACTTGTGGACTTAACTTCTTACTTCGTTTTTCGTAGAGGGATGGTTCTGGACCTAGAAGATTATTTTAGAGCTTTGCTTTGCAGACAGTCGTGTAGTTTATTCCCTTGGCCCTTGATCTTCTTCAAGCCTGGCACCCATGTTACGAAATCCATAATATCTGCTGCTAGTTTAATTAGGACAGTTTTTGCTACTTTTATTTTGATAAGTAGTATAAGTAGTATTTCTCTCCTCTCCTTAATTATTTTAACATTGCAATAGTACCACGTGAAATTAAGACGAATTTTAATCTAGAAAGGTCTAAGCCGTGGAAATGTTTAAAATCTTAAAATTTTAAATACGTTACTTATGCGAGTCTATAGTAAACAAAATAAAAAAATATACATACTCACAATCACTTTTATTTACTCTAGACGACCGGTTTCACTTTCCACAATATGCAAAGCATCATCAGGTCTCGGTACAGTAAACTTAAATGCTATAATTAAAAAAAGCCAGAATTATTTTGTTTATTAATTAATGCAGTTAAGCCGAAATCCACCAGTTCTAAATTAGCCACAACGGAACTATAAGTATGATTAGACCTACTTTTAATATTATTACTTATATCCGCATGTAATTAATAACTTTTTCTTTTAAAGTTTTAAAAATATCTTCTAGTTGGTGATCATATTGACCCATATTATTCTATTCATATCAGCTAGAAATAGAACAGTTAACGTTAGACCAGTCCACTTTCTAAGATCGGCCAGTCAGGATATACGTCTATGTCCAAGGCCTCTCTTGCTCTCAATCTCGCCTTGTAGAATCAACTATAGAAGGCGGTATTTACTGTTACGCATAATGTGGCCCAAGGTAAACCAATTTTAGTTCTTTACCGTGTTAATAATTTCTTTGTCTTTATGTATGAGACCCTTAAATACGTCATTAGCACCAAGAGAATCTTCATTGGTGCAGAAGACCGTTAAAAGAGCTTCTGTCTTTTTCAATACGAGTATTTATTTGATAGCTTTGATCCCTAGTATCCCTAATATTGCAGCCAATTTTTCTCCCCTCTTTCTAAGGGTGTATTGCTTATCGTAATTTGGGCGTTATGATCATTATTTTGGTCTGGTTCTTTCTAATTGTAAGATTTAAGTTTACTCTAGCGAGACCTGATTATGCTTTGCATATTGTAGAAAGAGAAACACCCGTCTTATCATACCAAGTGATTTATTTATCTTTTAGTTGAACTGTTCAATCAATAATATTCAACAGTGAATGGTTAATAAAAGTATTCCTGCAAATTTGATGACGATACCTATTGATTATCCCACAAACGTACAATATTTTAGGCTAAAATTTTAAATTGATGTGATTTTTTTTCACTATTAATAAAAAAACTAAATAACCGGTCTGCACTTATTATTCAAATAATAAAGAAATATACATACAAAGTGTAATCTGTGAATAGCAAATATTTTCTTGTTTCTATTCCAACTGTGGTGAAAGTGGTATAAAACCAAACATAAACAAAAACATAAACACGCATAACATATCCTATAGCCCGTATCTCGAAGCCGAACCAAGAACACTCATCACTTATAATGAAAAAAGTTCCGCGGGAATAACCCGAAAAAAGGCGCAACTTCCTTACTAATTCAAGACAGCGTGAGAACGTTGTGGAAAGAATAAAATTGAAATTGTCGAGGGTGATAATATCTCCCTTTTGGTGTTAAAACACGCTATCAGTTGCCAACCATCCTTGTTCGCGGTGAGCATTCTTTTTTTATTAAAGCCACCCTCATATGGCACACCTACAGCACAATATTTGCTCCATGTTGAAGATTGTTACACACGTTTGCACTGACACCAAAAGTACATAATTAGTTTTAATTGAATTTAAATATTTCAAAATAATTTTCTACAATTTAACGCACACAAACGAAAATAAGTAGTTATAAATAGGTATCACTAGTTAATATTTCAATCATCTAAATAAAATAAAATATATTTTTTTAAATATTACGCAGGTATACAGAGTGTAACAAAAATACAGGTCATAAATAAAATCACATATTCCGGGACCAAAACTAGTTAGGTACGTTGAACCTAACTTACCTTAGTACAAAAATATGCACACAAAAAAGTTACAGCCCTTTGAAGTTACAAAATTAAATTCGATTTTTTCCAATATATCAAAGACTATTACAAATTTTTTAATGAAAATGGACGTTTGACATAACTCTGGCAGGAACGTCTTGAAAAGAAATTATAGTGAAATTTCTGCACCCCATAAAAATTGTATGGGGGTTTTGTTCCCTTAAACCCCCCAAACTTTTATGTGCGTTTCAATTAAATTATTATTGTGGCACCATTAGTTAAACAAAATGTTTCTTAAACTTTTTTGCCTCCTAGGATTTTTTCGATAAACCAGTTTTAATCGAGATGCAGATTCTTTTTTGATATGTTTACATAATAATTTTATAGGGGTTTTGTGCCTTTAAACCCCCCAAATGTTTGTGTACGTATCATTAGACATCAAAGTCTTTTTAAAATTTTTTGCCCCTTAGTATTTTTCCGATAAGGCACCTTTTACCGAGATGTGGCTTCTTTTTTAATATGGGTCAAAATATACCTCAAACTGTAATTTATAAATAAATTTTCATATTATTACCAGGTCTCTATAATCGTACTTAACCGTATACAAATATGTGGTGGATTTGAAAAATATTCAAAATATCTCGATAAAAACTAGCTTTTCAAAAAAGTACTAAGAGACAAAAAAGCTTTAAAAACATTGTGTTTAACTAATGGTGCCACAATGATAATTTAATTGGAACGTACACAAAAGTTTGGGGGGTTTAAGGAAACAAAACTCCCATAAAATTTTTATGGGGTGCACAAATTTTACTATATATTGTTTAAGGTGTTCCTGTCCTAAGAGCTCCACATGTCCGTTTTCAATAAAAAAACCTCAAATAGTGTTCGATATATTGGAAAAAATCGCTTTTTATTTTGTAACTTCAAAGGGCTGTAACTTTTTTTATGTGAACATTTGTACTAAGGTAAGTTAAGTTCAATTGAAATATTTTTGGTCCCAGAATATGTGATTTAATTTATGATCTCTATTTTTGTTACAGCCTGTATAATATAATACATATTATGTACCTATTTAAATAAATATATTAGCCCAGTAAATGACCGTTTGGAAGTTTAATTTTCAGGGTCAACTCCGAATTGCCTGCAGAATTTGGATTTAGGGATTAGGGTCACCCCTTCTTGAGGTTGAAAAACGCGCGTTTAAAATAACACCGGAAATGGATAAACTGCCTAATTATGAGCTACTTTCATTCTATAGAGCTTTTTAAGTAAGTCAATAGTTTTCAGGTTATTTGAGATTGAAAATATTTATTTTTCGACACAAAAACCACGTTTTTAGGCTGTTTTTCGCAAATAACTCAAAAAGTAAATATTTTTTCGAAAAAGTATTCTTAGCAAAAATGTAGCCTATAAGAAAACAAAAAAAAAGTGTATTAATGTGTATTAAACGAGTAACTTTCAAAATAAAGTAGGCCCTTTTTTTTGGTAAAAAGAAATCGTGAAAATATCTCCAGATTTAGCACCCTATATAAAATTATTCGTTACCACTTTACCATTTACTTTATATGCATGTATATTGTTTATACGATCTGTAAGTTTGACCGGATCGAAATGCTTATTTTTGAAAAAAAAAATTGGTTTTATAGTTAAAAAAAAAAACAATGTGTGTGTACTTTGTACGCACGTAAGAAGTTATACTTCTATTATAATATAATTTCAACGAAATAAATATACCTACTTAACAGTTACAGTACAAAAAAATTAACAATAATTACCAAAATTTAACCAAAACTTAACAATGCCAAATATTAAAAAAAAATCGTCCCGGATTTGAACCCGCAATCTCGCGATTTCTCGATCTCTGGTCCAATGCTCTACCAACATGGTCATCAAGGCATATGCTACTGACGTTTCAGATATACATAATTACACATCACGGTGACAAGTGAAATATAAAAATAGATGTTTTATTATTTTACGCCCAAGGAAGACAAATCCAAAGACACAAAATTATAATAAAAAACCTTTTAAACCACCTTTTTCAAATTGCGCAAGTTGTATTATTAATATTAATGTTAATAAATGAAATATAAATATTTTGACGTTTCACAATTTGACAATTCACTTTTAACTGCAGTGCCTTAAAATTTTTAAAGCACTAGTGCCTTAAAGTAGCATTATTAACGCTCCTATGGAGTGCTAAAAATTGCATTTTTAACACGTTTGTAGAAAAATATATTTAAAAACACTAATATATTCTTTCCACACCTTTTCTGGACTGATACATACATAAATTAAAACATTTAGTAACTAACTCCATACTGCCAGTGTGCGCATGCGCGCAGATTAATAAAATTTCACCCTCAATGAAATCGCGCCTAAAGCAGTATAACTTCAAAAACTATTCTAAAAATTTTGGGAAAATGCTCTTTTTTCTAAATAAGTGGAGGGCATGGGCGCGAATATTTTACAGCTATCTTTACTTTTTCTGTCTTTACACGGCAGATTAGGTGTAGTAAAATTCTCACTGGTATGGATATGTTAACAGTACTTGACAAAAATGTCATCATTAACTTTAAAGAGGTGGTTTTTGAAGGTTTTTGGATAACTGTTACTTGTATAATTGCATTATTAATTCAGTTAATTAATATGATAATTTTTTCACTAACTATATATTCAGTGATTGTAATAATTTATATACTGTACAACAAAAACTAATACTCAATCGAGAAAAGAGGAAAAGTGATAAAGTGATTTTTAATAATATATTATTACTATGGAACGCTTAAAATTTTGAACATCTTTAACAACAAAATACTTGGATCACAGAGTATACCCTGGTGTATTCTCTGCTTGGATCTTCCATAAATAATAAAAAATAAATAACTTTGTATTAAGTTCACGTCGTAAATCAATTATTTATCAAATACACTATCAATATTATTTAGTCAACAACTCAAAATATTCCCAATACCATGTCAAATATTTAAAATTGTCACTGTCTTGTTACCCTATTCTAGTCGACTCAGGGCGTTTTATGACAAAGATAGCGAATGTGCGATTTGGAAAATATCACCATATATTTTTCGAATGTGGTCCATATTTTTCGAATTCTAAAAAAACTAATAAATATTTTTAAAAAATTTAAACGCAGAATGAAAGACTAAAGTATTATCGAGGGCAGGACGTTCCTTAGAATAAAATAAAAAGTTTCTTTCGAATGAGATATTTGTAATTAAAAATCACACTACAATCTCTCTTAGTTTTTCAGACCTGTAACTTATTAAAATAAACATTACAGAAGTTTTCAGGGATTTTCGGCGCTCGATACGAACGTAATCTTTCATTCTGCGTTTGCATTTTTCAAGAATACCTATTATTTTTCCCAGGATTCGAAAAAAAATTAATCCTATTTAAATAGTATTGGAGCCCAAACTACGTACCGATCCCCTTAACCCGGCAGTGGTGTCTATATGGGATTTTCTCTCGCGGTTTCAGAAAATTGCGCACAACTTTTTTCTGGAAAATTAAACACGCTGTAGTTCATTCTAGTCTCCTAACTATCCTTCCTCGACAATCTAATAGATTCGTCCGCTCAGATAGTAGTCCAGGGCGCATCTGTTTTGAGATGGACGTTGAGAGGTGACTCAAATTTTTTTGCAGAAATTGCTTGAAAATAACTCAAATAATAATATTTAAGTTATCCTCCCACTTAAAATGGTCCGGAACATTGTTTAAATAATGAAAATGTCAAAATATGAAGGAAAAATTCGATTTTTTTATTGGTTTTTTGATTATAACTTTAAAACTATTCATTTTTGAGAAAAGTTGTACTGACATAAAAGTTGTGTAATTAAGTTTTCTACAATATAGAATTGGTTAAACATTTAAAAAATAGTCACCCTTGTTGCAAAATAGCAATAATGGCGAAAATAACCATACAAAAACAAGTATTCGCATTTTACGTTTTCCAACCATTTATGCTACACTTAGGACCTTCATATTTTACCCAGAAAAACTTTATGATATAGTACAACAATTTCATTAAGATCGATTTAATAGATTTTGCAAAATAAAATTTTGCAATCCAGCTTTCTCAAAAAAAAAAAATCATTTTTTTAATGTTGCAGGACTGAAAATGAAGCATATAGCAAGTAGAGTTTTTTTTTTGCTTATAGAAGTGTACTGTACCTTTCATTTGCAATTTGCAAAATTAAAATCGATTAATTACGACGGCGTCAGGAAATTTTTTAAATAAACATTAATTTTTGGTGCTACGCGCAGGACAGCGGTGTTCAATTCACACAAGTTGATTTCCACCAAAATTTCTTCCAATCTTTATCTAATATATTATTTTCTTACTCTATATTTTGTTGTATTTTAATATTTTAATTCCACAAAAATCAAACTAATTTTATTATTGTTTGTGAAATATTGTTTAAACAATTGCATATGTTTAAAAATAATAAACTTTTATTCTCTAAGTTAAAATATATGAACAAAGAAAGTTTTTGCTAAAAAAAGTGTTATTTCAAAGGATAGAGTATGTTTTTTTATTTTGCAATAAACAAATTTATTTATTTATATCGAAATGTAATAAAAATTAAAATTTATCAATCATTATTAAAGGTCATTGGAATGCCCAATCAGAGCAAACTATCCGCTGTTCTGCGCGTAGCAGCAATAATTAATGTTTATTTAAAAAAATTACTGACCCCGTGGTAGTTAATCGATTTTAGTTTTGCAAATTGCAAATGAAAGGTACAGTGCACTTCTATAAGCAAAAAACATTTCAACTTGCTCTCTGCTTTATTTTCGGTCCTGTAACATGTTTAAAAAATGATTTTATTTTGCGAAAGCTGGATTTCAAAATTTATTTTGAAAAATCTATTGAACCGATCTTAATAAAATTTACAGTATTGTTGTACTGTATCATAAAATTCTTTTAGGTGAAATATTAAGGTCCTTAGTGCAGCATCAATGGTTAAAAACGTAAAACGCGAATACTTGTTTTTGCATGGTTTTTTCGCAAATATCGCTATTTTGCAACAAGTGTGACTATTTTTAAAATTTTTAGCCAATTCTAGATTGTAGCAAATTTAATTACGCAACTGTTATGTTAGTACAACTTTTCTCGGAAATGAATACTTTTAAAGTTATAATCAAAAAACGAAGAAAAAAATCGAATTTTTCCTTCATTTTTTGACATTTTGATTATTTAAACAATGTTCCGGACCTTTTTGGGAGGGAGGATAACTCAAATATTATTATTTGAGTTATTTTCAAGCAATTTCTGCAGAAAAATTTGAGTCACCTCTCAACGTCCAAGTGTACTAATATTTTTACAGATGCGCCCTGGTCTATAGTGACTCAGTTGACTTAGCATCATCAGATTGTTGAGTCAGTGCGCTTCATGTGAGAGATTCTCTCATCAAGCGACCACCGGCGCCACCAACTGTATATAAAAATTAATTTTATTTTTCCACTTAAAACCTGAAATAATATATCTTTTTTAATGTCATAAAAGCCTCCGTGGCTGTGATCGATGATATGAAAGCCCTATATTCTGTTTCACGGGTTAGCTTCAGATGGTCAGTTACCATATATTTTTCAATGTTAAAATATTGGCGGCATCAACAGTCACATTTAATATACAGATAATAATAATAAAACAGAAAAACGTCGTGTTTGTTTAAAACAAATGGCTTTATCGTTGATGAAACCTATTTTTTAATAAAATTTTGTAAAGAACAGCAAAAGTTGGATATGTGAGAGAAAATCTCACGCGCGACCACTCGCGTATAAACCTACCTAGCGACCAATGCCGGGTTAAAATGTATTAATGATACGAGAAATCTCAAATATTAAAAACATGTAGGTTTTGCTTGTATAAATATTATGATAGTTTTATTTTATTTTTCTGTAAGGCAAAAATTGGTTAATATGTGGTTGTTCAAAGTTTACATACACTCATAATTAGTGACTCATTAAATCCCTTTCAACTATAACCCTTTTAAAAATAAGAACATTAAACCGGTGAATCTTATGGGCGAACGGCAGCAACACCTAAAATCACGCTTTACCGATCATGAAAATCAACTTTCAGGTGAATAACCAATTTTGGCTTTTTTTATCTTTTCGAGGTCGCTGAATCCGAATATGAAGTTTATTTTTATATAAAATTGGTAAAATATGTCCAAAAATCAAATTTTATGCAAAAATGCAAAGAATCACTTTGGATGATTTTTCAAATTTAACTCGCTGTACTCGTATATTTGGTTACTGTTCATATTTCCTTTCAAAAATTTAACTGTATCATCTTTGAAGTATTTAGGTAACAAGCAGATTTGTCGGAGATGTTTAAACACATTAAAAGAGTAGTTAATTTTTAAATATTTTGTCGACAGATTTCGTTAATTTCATGTTTACTTAAAAATGTTGAATGATAAACTTTTTATTTTATAATTTTAACAACACAGCATTAAAACATGAGTCATGAAGAAGTTTTATGGAAAAGTCAAAATATGCATTCGGCAAAAATTATATGACTGTATAGACAAGTGGCACTCCCCAAAAAACGCTTATTAATCGAGATACTGACCATGATATGGTGAATGGCTAATTTTGGTTATACTTTATATTTTTGTTGGGGCTAAAAACGAAAATGAGGTTTATTTTAAGTTTTAGGTGGGAGAACATTATCAAAATTGCAATTTTATCCCAAAAATAAAAAAAAAATTAAATCATACTTTTATTAAAATTAAAAACCACCATTTTTTTCTATAAAACCTTTAGTTCTTTGTAGTCTATATTTTAACATAATCCTGATTAAAAAGCTAAATTTCTAAATTTTTCACTTAACTTTTGCGATTAAACTTTACAATTCATGAATCTGCACCTTTCACTTAAAAAAATCATAACTTTTATTATAACAAGACTGAAATATTGAAACCCATTGTCTCCAGAAAGGTGACAAATACATACTATAAAGTACCCCTCACAAACCTTATGGAAATTAGGTCCCAGTGAATTTAGTTCATACTTTGGGAAAATACTCTTTGAAGCATTGTGATGAAAAGTTCTTATGGGCACAACTCGATCGAATGGAGGATTTTTAAGATATACAGGCACAAACTCGGAAAATTATAAGATTTACTGGGTATTCCAATTCCCTCGGTTACTGGTTATCTGGCATCACGTAGGAGTTTGGATCAACGAGAAGTACTAGCAGTCTAGGACTTTTTCCAATGGCAACCTTTACTTTGACCTTGACCTTCAACGGACGTCAACTTATAGAGTTTCGAGGGTTTTCGGCATTAAGTTAAGATAAACAGATCATAGGCGTAACCAGGATGATCCTAAGGGGGGGTTACAACTACTGGAAGGTCTCTGAGGGCTATGGTGTTAAGCGTATAGAGCTCAAAGTACATCCCAATGGGGGGTTATAACCCCCAAAACCCCCCTGGTTATGCCTATGAAACAGATTACTAATGGGTTTTTGGGATGGCTAAACACGAATATGCCATCAGAATTTACCTCCGGAGCACGTGTTGGCCAGGGCCACTGCAAGGGATGTCATCTTCTAGAGTTTCGATGATGGTTTTCGGCATTTAATTGATGCAAATGAATTACTGGAGGGTTTTTTGAGGTCGCCAAACATGAATATGACACCACAACCGACTCCCGGAGCACCTGGTTTCCAAGGTGAATGAAAGGGGCTCCTGGAGTTTCGAGGGTCTTCGGTACTACATTAATCCAAATTGATTAGTTATAGGTTTTTGGGGTTGCTGAACACGAATACGTGATCAGCATAGACACAGGAGCACATGGTGCCTAAGACAGGCTATCTTCTGGAGTTTCGGAGGAATGAAATGGAGGAATCAAATGGATTACTCTTAGGTTTTTGGGGTCGCTTATCGCCTAAGGCACGTCATCTTCTGGAGTTTCGCGAGTTTTCGGTACTAAATTGATGAAAATGGATTAGTTCACACCGAGAACTCGAAGGTTTTCTGAGTGTCTGTTCAAAGAAAGGGTACAAATTGGTGAAAAGTTTTTTTTGCTATTTGTAGATTTTTATTAAAATAACTATGTTGTGCTATTCAATTGTTTTAATTATTTATAAATATAAACTCAATTTATACCTGATAATGTTTTTCTGTCGTTTATTTTAAGATCGGTTTACTATATTCTATTTTAATAGTGTTATTCATCGTGGTCACTAGATACTCCAGAGTCTTTAATCTAAGTCATATTGGTGTTCAGCAACCCCAAAAACACAAGAGTAATCCACTTGCCCCATTTTAGTACCGAAAGCTCTCGAATCTCCAAGGCATGACGTGCCTTAGGCACCAGGTACTCCGATATCTGTTCTGATGAGGTATTCGTGTTCAGCAACTCCAAAAACCTAGGAGTAATCCGTTTGCATCAATGTAGTACCCAAGATTCTCGAAACTCCAGGAGCCCCTTTCATTGACCTTGGAAACCAGGTGCTCCAGGAGTCGGTTCTGGTGACATATTCGTGTTTAGCGACCTCAAAAAACCCTCCAGTAATTCATTTGCATCAATTAAATGACAAAAACCATCGAAACTCTAGAAGATGACGTCCCTTGCAGTGGTCCTGGCCACCACATCCTCCGGAGGTCAATTCTGATAACATATTCGTGTCTAGCGATCCCAAAAACCCATGAGTATTCTGTTTATATCAATTTAATGCTGAAAACCCTCGAAACTTTAGAAGATGACGTCCGTTGAAGGTCAACGTCAAAGTAAAGGTCGCCATTGGATAGCCAAGAAAAAATCCTGGACTACTAGTACTTTTATTTAATTCAACCTTCTACATGTTGCCAGGTAACCAGTAACTCAAGGAATTGGAATAACCGGTAAATCTTATAATTTTTCGAGTTTGTGTCTCTATATCTTGAAAATCCTTCATACGATCGAGATGTGCCCAAGAGAACTTTTTATCAGGATGCTTCAAAGGGTATTTTCTCAAAGTTAGAACTAAATCCACTGGGACCTAATTTCCATAAGGTTTGTGCGGGGTACTTTCAGAAAAAAATATTAAAATGGAACAGAGTTGTAGCGAGTTAAACACAAAAAACTCGATTTCATTTTTTTTTTATTTTTGGGGGTAAAATGGCGATTTTGGCAATGCTCCCCCACATAAAATTCAAAATTAACCTCATTTTCGTTTTCAGCACTATCAAAAACATAAAGTATGACCAAAATTAGCCATTCACCATATCATGGTCAGTATCTCGAGAAATAAGTGTTTTTTGGGGTGTGCTCGTCTATAAAGTCACATAACTTTTTTTCTATTACATATTTTGACTTGACTAAAAAGTTTGTCACTCAACTGTTTTAAGTAAACATGAAATTAAAAAAATCTGACGACAAAATATTTAAAAATTAACAATTCCTATTTTAGGTAATTTTTTTTGATATTTCGGAAAAATCTCTTTGCTATCTAAATAGGTAACTAAAAGACGATACAGTAACATTATAAATTTGAAAATACGGTTAAAGTTGAAAAGTCATCAAAATGGATTTTCGCTTAAAGTTTGATTTTTGAACATGTTCCACAAATTCTAGATAAAAATAATATTCGGATTCAGCGATCTCGAAAACATAAAGAATGACCAAAATTTGCCATTCACTTATCATGGTCGCTTTTTGGATTTCTAAGCCTCAAATTAGGGGTGTGTCGCTCGCCTATTACATATCGTCTTAAAAATACATAAGTAAAGTAAATTGTTTGTAAAGCGGTAACGATTAATTTCATTTGGAGTGCTAAATAGGGGGACATTTTCACGTTTTTTTTCACCAAAAAAAGGGGTCACCTTTATTTTGAGCGTAGCTCGTGTAGTTTTGTTGCTAGAATCTTTTACGACAAATTTAAATAAAGCTTTTTCAAACACTAAAAAAAATTGATTAGTTTTTCCCGAAAATTGCTTAGTTTTTGTTTATTTCACGTTAAAACATTGGATTTGGAATTTGACGATTAGGAACTTATTTTTTATGAGCTACAACTTTAATTTTACTGTGGTTATAGACTTCATTAATACACGATTTATCGTCTTTTGAAAGACATAATATAATAAGCTACATTTTTGCTAAGGTTATTTTTTTCAATAAAATACTTAGTTTTTGAATTATTTGCGAAAAACCGCCTGAAAACTTGTTTTTTTTTTGTCGAAAAATAAACATTTTCAATCGCAACGAATTCGAAAAGTATTTACTTACTTAAAAACTCTATAGAACGAGAGATGCTTAGAATTGGTCAGTTTATCCATTTCCTGACTTATTTTAAACGCGCCTTTTTTCACCCCCGAGAAGGGGTGACTCTTACCCTCCAAGTATAACCAATCAACGGCACAAGTTCAACTTTGAAGTGGAGCGTAAGTAGAACCTAAAGCCAAATTTTCATGCAATTCGGAATTGACCCTGAAAATTACACGGTATCGCCGTATTTCCCGCTCATTTACTAAGCTTTTTTACGGCGAAACTCACTTATATGGAATAGAATTATTTCTATCTTTGTTTTAAAAAAACTCTGAGACATTGATAGATTTTTATATGTAGATAAATTTGCGCTTTTCAAACATAAATCTAAATTGTACAGTGTGATCAACGTAAGCCTAGCATAGTAGGGATGAAAAAATAAACCTACCGGTTATAACCAAAACCGGTTTTTTACACTTCAATAATATGTTTTTCCGGTTGTTGTTTTGTCCCGGTTATAACCGGTTTTTCTTTTTACAGTAATAACCGGTGAAAAACCGGATAAGTTATTACCTCTGGAAAAAATAATGAATTCAGAGAAAAACTGGGGAAATTTTTCGCCCCTGAACGCGCGATGATTAAATTTTAAGCTGACCTAAACCGAAACCGATTTGACAACACTCATGACTGATTTTCAGTTTCGATCCCAATTGAGTACGATCCGAACGCTGTTTATATACCTATGTATTGATTATCTTGGCACCGATATATTCTTTCGATAGTATCGATATGATTAATATTTATATCGATTTTAACAGAATCGCAAACTAATGCAATGTAAATGTAACATTGTATCCTAATGGGTATTGGCTATTGATTAAAAAAATTGAAAACCGGTTTTTGGAACAACCGGTTTTTTTGTACGGTTATAAGGGTCAGGTTAAACCGTAAGTAAAAAAACGGTATAACCGAAAACCGGTGTTTTGTCAAAAACCGCAATCCCTATAGCATAGTCCTTAAGCTTTGTTTTTATTCCGGTAGGTGTGAGTTGATGGAATTAATTAAAAATAATAAAAATGAGTTAACGACGAACAGTAAAACATTTATTTATTTTGGTAACAAAAAGGTGTTGCTTAGTTAGATCTCGGAAAAGGGTCGGTCGTTAGCCAGTAGTGCTTTGTTTGCACGCTGTGAATAGACTGTTAAGAAAAACCACAACCTATTATATCGATGTTATGCCTTTCTACAATATGGCCCGGAGAGGACAATAAATTATTTTGATCTGACGTATAAAAACAGACACACTTCTGCAGTTTTAAAAAACGAATGCATGTCCCAAGGTGAGTTGTTGACATCATGGTCTGATATGGTAATTAAATTATGGGGACTTCAGTTTGTTAAACTGACACTCCAAAAACATATGGTATATTAACGGTGACTTTATGTGACCCATATTATTTCGTTTTGAGAAAAAATATTAAAATTAAAATTAGCAAAAATAGTAATTAAAGCGTATCGCTATATTTTTAATAAAACAACCCCTTTATTTTTAGAAACCTCTTAAAAATCTGATCACAACGAACTCTGTCATGTGGGGTCTAGTATGAATATTACAGGGTGAAATTTTGAAATCACACAGTGTGGCAACCACTGAGAGAATAAAATTGTTTGCGTCCTTATTTTGGAAAATTATAAAAGAGCTGGGACACGTCAACTTTTTTTTTAAATGTGCGCTTTTAAATATAAATTTAAATGTTGAAAGTGATGCAAGATGCACGTCTAACATAGTTCATCATCCTTTTTAATGGAATATATTTTGATATTTTTAGAAACTACCTAACCACCTTATCCCAAAAAATTATTTTATGCCAAGTCTATTATGAATAATATATAGGGTGAAATTTTAAAATATGTATAATTTTCGTCACGACATTAAATACATAAAATTTTGAAATTAATATTTTATCACAATTTAAATAATAATGGCAGTTTTTATAAACTAAAAATATCAATATTTTTTTGTTTTGTATTTTCGTTGTGTTCGTTTCCTTGATGAAAATTATACTTAATTTGAAAATTCCTTAATTGCAAAATATAGTTTGTTAAGATCAGGAAGTTAAATGGCTTTCAAAGAAATAACATAAACAGAGCGTTCCATTAAAAATAGAGGGGATGGACTATGCTATATTTTCGTGAATCACCGTGAACATTTAAAGTCATATTTAGAAAGCTTCCATTTACATTTTAAAGTTGACGTGTCTCAACGATTTTTATAACTTTCTAAAATAAGGGCACCAACAATTTTATTCCATAAGTGGTTTCCACACTTTTCAAAATTTTAACCTCTAATATTCATATTAGACCCACATGATATAGTTCGTATGATCAGGTTGTTAAATAGCTTTAAAAAATATAAAAATCTACCGACTGTTCTATTCAAAATAAATCTTATGGATTATGCTAGGCTTGTGTGGATCACCTTCTACATTTAAAGTGATGTTTATAAAGCCCATATTTACTTACATACATATAAAAATCGACGGGTCTCAGATAACTTAAAAACAAAGGCAGAAATTATTGTATTCTATATGTGAGTAGTTTATATTATATAGAGTCTGAACAATACATATATTTCTCAAAATTATGATCAAATTAACTGTTTCATTATATTTTAGTTAACTAGCTATCTATTTTTTTAAATAATATTTCAAGGGAAATTTTATATTTTAATTTTTTTAAATGCTGAACTACTCCAATAGTCAGAGACGAAAATGCCACGGAACCTCTAAAAATCATAGAAGAAAGCTGAATAAAATGTTTGCCTCCCCTACCCTGACCTGGCTCCTACAGGTTGGGTGGTAGATAACACCGATTTACCAAGAATTTGTATTCCGTAGAGAAAATATATCAGCACCCGAAGTTTCTGAGCGTATGTCCATTCTACAGAAAAAGTGTTACATTTTACAATTTTTTACTACGGTGTACACCCACCTCTTATGAGCAAGCTTTTTTGCATCTTTTTTGGGGTTCCAAAATTGACATTTTCAGCAAAGCTTAGCTTGTTCATATGCTTTTTAGAGGTCAAATCTCTGAGGGCTAGATTAAACAATAAGTGAATGAAATGAATAACTGAATGAATAAACAATAATAAGTCAAGGAACTAACGTGAATAAGTAAAAGTTATCATCAGCAACTAAAGTTCTTATTCCGTCTTGTATTATACCACATTAATTTTAAATTAATCAATACCTTAGACTCTTGGTTATAGGTTCTGTGTTTATATTCCAACTAATCATGAAAATTAAGAAATAAAACAGTATAGATATACATAAAACTAATAGCATTAGAGCTGTTAGATATTTTTGAGTAGATATTTTAGGAAATCTGAAAATTTTCAGCTAACTCTTCTATGATAACCTAATACAAAAATGCCGGTCTAGCTGAAGGGTAGCGGTTATTTTCCCCAAAATCCCCCCAAAGGTAAAAAAGCGTAAAAATTGTTATTACAAAAAATTAATTAATAAAAACTCAAATGTCCGCCTATGGTTTTTTTTTTGTCAAAAACTTGACGTTTTTCAATTCTCTAAAAGTTCTTACATCAACGTCAACCTTTTTAACAAGTAATCATATGCGGAATTTTGAATTTTTATTAATTAAATGCGAAATTTTATATTTACTTCATTTATTCATCAAAATTAGCTTAAACTCAAACAAAATTAGTATGACTGAATAGGTATTTTCAAGATCTTTTAAACGAGGTATCACTTGCCGTAAGGTCCCATTTAAAATTATCTGTCACAGTGGCGCTGTAAAGTCATCTGTCATAATTACGTCACCTGTCATGATTAGTTAAGAAGCTTACGTCCGTTTATTTCCTCCCTCAAAATTTCACTATTATAGGTATAACCGTTCAAAAGATACGACGGGGGGTACGGACTTTTGACTAGCACTGTATATAGAAAAGTATAAAAATATAAACTAAATTAATTATGTGTCCGAATCTTGTACTTCTTCTTCAAACTCTTCATCTGAGCTAAAATATTCATTTTCTTCTTCTTAGTCAGACTCCCCTTGAGACTCAGATTCCTCTTTTATATGATCTGGTAAATAGTTGTAATATGTGATTAGAATTAATTAAAAATTATTAAGTAATTAATTAATTGCGTTGCTAACTATTTTCTACAACACGGGCGCAACAAAATACTTGCTATATTTCAGACACAACACGTAACAAACACGGCAATATTAAGAAAGATGAAAAATGAACCGGGTTTTCGGGAAAAAGACGATGCATATCCTGGTTGGGAATAATTATAACGATACCCAAAAATGGAGACCAAAAAATATGCAAAAACTATAGAGGAATCACCTTGCTAAATGGGACATATAAGGTCATGACGGGAATAATAAAGAAGAGACTAGCAGAGCATACTGAAAAAATCATAGGAAATTACCAATATGGATTCAGAAAAGAAAAATCGACGATAGACGCTATTCACATAATAAGACAAATCATGGAAAAAGCATATGAACACAACATGGAACTGCATATGCTTTTTGTGGATTTTAAATAGGCCTTCGATAAACTAAAAAGAGGAGAACTAATAGAAAATCTAACACGCATAAAAATACCAGGCGAATTAATACAGTTAATAAAAATGACAATGAAAGAGGCACAAGCAGTAATAGATTTAGGTCAAAAGACAACAGAGAAGATCAGGGTCCAAAACGGAGTCAGACAGGGGTCTGCCCTGTCAACTGAGTTATTCATTACAGCTCTAGATTGTGCAATAAAAGAAGCAACAAATACAAAAATGCAGTACAAATAGTAGGTTATGCAGATGATATGGTTATAATAGCCCGGCACAAAAGATCATTAATTAAGGCATTCTCTGAAATAGAAAAGGGGGCAAAAAGAAGAGGACTAAATAAATATGGAAAAAACAAAGTATATGAACACAAGCAGATTCAAGAAAACAAGACTAACACAAATGATAATAGATAATTACAGATTTGAGGAAGTAGATACATTCAAATACTTGGGAATGATGATTAGTAGAGATAATGAAAGAATAGACCTGTAACAGAAACTACAAGCAGGAAATAGAGCTTACCACAAAAATAAAAAAATAATAAAAGATAAAAAATTAAGCAGGAATACAAAGATGCAAATATATAAGACTACCATAAGGCCAGTGGTAATGTATGCCATAGAAACCAACACCCTAACGTTAAAAGAACAGCTGAAAGTATTTGAAAGAAAAATAATGCGCAACATTCTGGGACCAAAAGCAATAAATGAAAACGAAAGAAGACCCTGGATGAACCACGAAATAGAACAATGGATGGAAGGAGAAAACATAGTGAAAGAAGCAAAAGCACGACGAATAAGGTGGTATGGTCATATAAGTAGAAAAATTGAAGATGATCCCATTAAAGTTATTACCAACTGGATACCCCTTGAGACAAGAGCACGAGGCAGACCAAAAGCAAGATGGAAACAGCAAGTCGAAAAGGACTTAAGAGTTATGGGAATTCGAAACTGGAAAAAAAAAGACTGAGAACCGAAATGAGTGAAGGAAAGCAGTGAAGGAAACGAAGACACACCAGAAGCTTTGAAGAGAGAGATTAGAAGAAAATTGGACTGATCCCCATGTCTTAACGGATCATTAAAGTGAAAAACAGCTATAACTTCCATGGGAGTGTACAGTTTATATACATATCCTGGTTGGAAAATTTTAAATAGTGGAGTATAAAGACAACAATCGAACTCTTTAGAATCACAGTAGACAGAATAAAATAGGCCGTGATGATCACCATTGTCCTGAAAGGATGAGGCACACGAAGAAGCAGAACATTGAATTAACTAAAAAAAAAAGATTTCAGTTAGCTTACCTTCAGCAATATTTGTGAAATTATCTTTGGCTGGCTGATGAAATATAGCATCATAAACTGATTGCTGCAAACAATCTCCCTCAAATCAATTAAAATCAAATTTATCCATATTAGGTATCCATCCGTTGCCGTTAGGTGTTAAAGAAATGGGGACTTGCAAATATGCGTTTCGCCAAATGCTAGTGATATACTGAGTTCTTAGCAGATGCCTCAATTCGACTTTGCATGGAGGCAAAGTGGATAGATCACACTTTTTCAACATTTTTTTTTAAAAGATATCGTCAGATCACGTTATTTTGCTCGAGCGAATGGAATCGCTGCGCTCGAGGACGCAAACAGCTATCGATATACGCTCTTCCTCACACTGCAGCTTATCTATAGCGCTTTTCAGTCACACGCATGCCTATTTTTTTTAATCACCTGGCAGGTAGAGAATCCCACAAAATAATGTCTTTTTTAGACTATTTATTTTTAATATTAAAAAATGCCCTGTCAAAATAACAATGGAACCCCCTGTCCTGAAAGAAAGTACATCGCTATACGTGTATTAGTTGTATATTTTATACTGGTTAATAGTATGTATAGATTCAGATGCAATCCCTTGAAGTTCAGATGCACCCCCTGAAAATAATCCTGGAGCGCCCATGCAAGCATCTTGCAGAGTTAAAATACCTCGCAAATCGTCTGGCCTGTTAATTTTCTTTATATTTGAATATATAAATTTACTTTAAAGTCACGTCAATGATACGTTTTTAATAACAATTTTTACCCCTTTTTTTAAATTTGGGAGGGATTTTTGGGAAAAATAACCGCTACTCTCCAGCCAGACCGG
Organism: Diabrotica virgifera virgifera; assembly: GCF_917563875.1. Taxonomy (NCBI): domain Eukaryota; kingdom Metazoa; phylum Arthropoda; class Insecta; order Coleoptera; family Chrysomelidae; genus Diabrotica; species Diabrotica virgifera. The sequence goes on from NC_065449.1 coordinate 121,276,982, forward strand.
CATTTTTGTATTAGGCTGTCATGGAAAAGTCACCTGAAAAATTTTCAGATTGCCTAAAATAACCATATTTCAAAAAAACAAATTCTACAGAAATCATCAATAGTTTAAATGTCAAATTATAAATTAAAGGTAAGGTGCCTATACTCTTAATAATCCTAACCTATAACAAATTACTCACAAAGTTGTCAAGTAATCGACTAAAAATAAAAAATAATTGGCTTTATTTGTAATGTAATTCTGAATTAAGAGCCCCATACATGAGCGAATTATCGGTCGAATTTGATGAATGGCGAACCAAATTCGTAGAGATTGGTCGCGAGCGAGAGATAGACGTACGTCTATGATTGGACGCGAAGTACGGCGCGTCATAAAATTTGTGCGAGTTTAATCTGTAGGTTTTGACTTGTACATTAGTTGGGTTGAGACCAGCCGTTCAAATACGAGCAATACTAGTTTCGATTACCAAGGCAGAGTGGACAAAAGAGATTTTATCAGAATCAATAGAAATCTACCATCCATGATTATGGAAAAAAGCATACGACGAAATGGTGCAATTTTTCGAAGTGTATTTCTATACTTTGCACACTGTTGCTCTGAAAATATTTGTGGTTGCTGTCTTGAACCACGTAAGTAGATTTTTCAGCCAGGATATCCTTCAAAACTCATTTTTTGTATCTTTAATAAAGCATCCGCAGTAGCTACGTGGCCGGTGTAAGATATCTTCAGGATTCGACGACAAAACAATATTTCGAAAGCCTCAATCTTCTTCCAAGTAGAATCTGTGAGAATACGCGACTTAACTCTGTACAACGGTACCTATAGAAAATATATAACATCGTAGTGACCTGGTATTTATAAGTATTGATAAATCATAACATTTAAATACCTTAGCCATCTTTTACAATGAAAGTTTTACTTTCTCTGTCCTATAATATGTCTAGAGAATGGTCCTAAATTGTATTGACGTTCGTACCGAGCTAGGTTTTTGTTCTTTCTATTCGTTGACCGTTCACATAGATTCGTCCAAAAGACTGTTCCTTCTTCGCGATCATCATATGTTTTGTTTTATTAATGTGTAGTGAAAGCCATATCTCTGACTTCTTCTGTGATCGTTTTCATTATATTGTAATGTCCTTAATACAACCGTGCCCTCCGCATGTCTAGTGTTATTGACACATTCTTCTTTAATTCGAATTCCAACTTAAATATTCCCTACTACTTCTTAAAAGTTTTCTTCAGAGTATGTTGAACAGTAGGGGTGATAGTATATTCATAGATCCCAGGTGATTATTCCAGTATTTGATAATATATCCATCAGCTTGTCGTGCTTTACTGTATTGAATGCTTTATGGTAATCAATTAAGCATAATAAAATGAAACTAAAATTAAAAAACATATTTGTTCTCTGTTTCTCATCTAATAAGCCCTATTAATTATGTAAGCTTTATGCATGCTAGTTTTCAGGAATAATATTACCTTTTGCGTGTAAGCTTTTATAAGAAATAATAACAAAAATAATTATATTACTTGATATTTTTCACCCTGTAAAAGATCTTCTTCTTCTGGTAGCACTACAACCCGGGGTGGGTCTTGGCTGACTGCAGAACTCGCTTCCATCTCGAACGGTCGTCCATGATACTTGGGTCCGTGGGTAGCCCCATTGTTCTTAGATCTGACCATAAGTCCTTGTCCATTGCGATTGTCGTTTTCCATATGTATCTGTTCGATTCCGAGGCACATTTGCAGTTTTCATAGCAGGCTGTTTTTTACAAGGGCAGGTTGTTCGGTTGTTGGCCTTCAGCTTAACCCTCCTCCTTTATCTGGGCTTGGGACCGGCAAGAATGACTGTTAAGTCCACCCAACAGTCATTCCAGGCGGAGTTACCACCCAACAGTCATTCCTGTAAAAGATGGTATGTAAATATTTTTACTGATGATATAATCGGTTTAAAAGAAAAACAATTTCATTATTTTGCATTTTTTAATATTATGTCCGAAAAAGACAAACATAAATGTCAGTTTAATCAACGATTTCTTAGTCAAAATGTCTCTTATCGAGCTTGGTTCTAAACTTATTTCAAAATCCCAAGTTCTGCTTTATGTCGTGACTAATTCTCACATTAAAACAAAACTAGTTCCAAAGTGTATAATTTTCTCTTTCAAGCTTCCCCTGAATGTTTTATTAGGCTACGATTATCTAGGATCTCGGAAACGATAAGTCAGAGTAACGGCGCTAAATGGCCCATAAAAATATGCTGGTACCTTAACAACAACGAAATCGAAAGAAAAGTTAATTTCCTTCGTTTGTCCAAATAAGAAATTAGTAGTTGTGATATTATTCAGATATATATTGTTCCTTATGTTAAGACTACTTTTATCATTACTCTTAATATTATTGAGATATTATTATACAGAGAAGGGCTAAATTATGGAATAAATTAATTTTCTCTAAAATGGACGACTTTGGAGAAAAATCCCGAAACAGGTCGATTTTGATTTTTAAATTAATATATTTCATACTAGTGACGTCATTCATCTGGGCGTGATGACGTAATCGATGATTTTTTTAAATGAGAATAGGTGCCGTGTGGCACCTCATTTGAAAGGGTGTTCAATTCTCTATTCAATAATATAAACATTAATATTATTATTTGTACAGGGTGGCCAAAAAATAAATTTTTGAATTAAATTAATTGACGAAAAAAGAAGAATGTATGCAATTTATTTAACTCAAAATACATTCTATCACTTTCAGAAAATAGGAAATAATGTTTATTTGGCAAATAAACATTGCTTTTCGCTTAAATTAAATGTTCAAACTGCCAAGTGGTAGGTGGGAGGCTGTTTGTGATTTAATTTAAGCGAAAAGAAATGTTTATTTGTGAAATAAGCATTTTTTTCTATTTACTGACAGCAATACAATGTATTTTTAGTTAAATAAATTACATACATTCTTCTTTTTGCGTCAATTAATTTAATTCAAAAATTATTTTTTTGATCACCCTCTATAAATAATGATATTATTATTTATATTACTGAATAGAGAATTGAACACCGTTTCAAATGAGGTGCCACACGACCCCTATTCCCATTTAAAAAATCATTGATTACGTCATCACGCCCAGATTGATGACGTCACTAGTATGAAATATATGCAAAAAAAAATTGTAATTTAAAAATAAAAATCGACCTGTTTCGCGATTTTTCTCCAAAGTGGTCCATTTTAGATAAAATTAATTTATTCCATAATTTAACCCCTCTCTGTATAATATATTATAATATATACAGGGTGTCCAGAAACTCTACCGACAAACGAAGACAGGAGATTCCTCAGATGATTTTAAGACAATTTAACCCAATTCACCTAGTCCGAAAATGCTTCCTAAGGGAGCTAGAGCTCTTTGAAGATGGCGTCATGTAATTAGTTTTTCTTAAATACCTCCAGAACGCTTCTATTTAGAAAAACGAAAATTTGTATACATATTTACTTTTCAGAAGTGAATCGAATCCATCAATTTCGAATTTCTAGTACCGTTCATAGGCGTCCGTTTTGGGCAGGGCAACGGTTATTTTATCGCATAACTTTTTTGTCTTCAACTTTTAAGCATTTTTGATACTGGATTATTAAATTGTGAGGTATTCTAGTACTAAAAGATACTCTTACTTTAAGTCGGTAGGACACACCGTTTTCTAGAAAAATCGATTTGAAAGTTTTTAGTTTTGAGAATTTGAACAAAAAAAATGAAAAAAATTAAAAAAAAAACGATGTATTTTACCAACTTAAAGCAAGGGTAACTTTTAGTACTCGAATATCTCATAATTGAATAATCTAGTGTCAAAAATACTTATAAATTAAAGACAATAAAGCTATGCTATAAAATAACTGTTGACCTACCCAAAACGGACGCCTATGACCGTTACTAGAAATTCGCCATTAATGAAATCGATTAATCTCTGGAATATAAACAAATGTACCAGTTTTCATCTTTCCAAATAGTTTTTTTTGAATCTTTTTTCTTTAAATTCAAAGAACGAAAAATTTTCAAATCGATTTTTCTAGAAAACGGTGTATCCTATCGACTTAAAGTAAGAGTATCTTTTAGTACTAGAACACCTCACAATTTAATAATTCGGAGTCAAAAATGCTTAAAAATTAAAGACAAAAAAGTTAGGCGATAAAATAACCGTTGCCCTACCCAAAACGGACGCCTATGACCGGTACTAGAAAGCCGCAATGGATGGAATCGATTCACTTCTGGAAAGTAAATATGCACACCAATTTTCGTTTTTCTAGATAGAAGCGTTCTGGAGGTATTTAAGAAAAACTAATTACATGACGTCATCTTCAAAGAGCTCTAGCTCCCTTAGGAAGCATTTTCGGACTAGGTGAATTGGGTTAAATTGTCTTAAAATTATCTGAACAATCTCCTGTCTTCGTTTGTCGGTAGAGTTTCTGGACACCCTGTATATTATGTCATTAATTCGTAGTCTAATATGTTGCCTCGTATCTGTGCGATATTATTCTGTGTCTCCATAACGTTTACCATTTTTAATGACAAAAAAATACTGGATCTTTTAATATAATATTACTTTATTTAAAATAATTAATAATAATGTTAATAATATTATATAATCTACGGCATGACGCAGTGGGAAAAATCCTTCAACAGGAGATAGCTATCAAGCTGGGACTTCTCCAAACGGACCATCTCCCATATTATCAATACGTCCCTGAGAGTATGCTTGAGGATGGCAACTACAAGCTATACTGGGACCGCACTGTGCTCACAGACCAAACCGTGGCACATAGTAGACCAGATCTCGTACTAGTTAATAAATTAACCAGACAAACAACACTAATTGATGTGGCGATACCTAACAACAATATTCTAAGTAGTAAATTTACTAAAAAGATCGCAAAGTACAGAGATCTGGAAATTCAAATACGAAGACAATGGAGAATGCAAAGTACCCAGACGATACCTACTGTTATGTCTACTACTGGAGTCATTCCGAAGAACCTCCTCGAAAGCATAAAAAGGCTGGGTCTAAATGAACATCTTTAGAAGACCATGCAGAAAGCTGTACTACTCGCAACGGCCAGATGTGTACGAAAATTTTTGGGAGATACACCTACATACCAAGTCACCTAGGGCTCGATAACACGGAAACAGTCCCACCAGATCTCAATCCTTTTGATACCCTAGGTATCTGGGATGAGTGAATTTTCCCCGTTAGAGGGAGTGTGGGCCGTATGGCTAAATCTGGATTATATAATGTATATGTTTATATTATGTAGGCATATTTAAAAGACCCTAATAAGGGTTGCATCACATTAACAAAACGTTTTCGGATTAATAAATAATCCATCAGTGTTAAAAGTCAATAGCACGCATGCGTGAGCCACCAAAATATTATGGATAAAAATCCTTTAAATGTTACAAGATATTAAATGGTACTACATATTGTTAATAATAATGTAACAATGTTGCAAATATTCGTGGATATTAACCAGGGCAACACAGGACTCTTACCCATATGGATGTAATGTGAAAGGGATGAACATCACATATTGAGAGTTGAATGTCAACTGCCTTCATCCCTTTCACATCCACTGGGTTAGAGTCCTGTGTTACCCTGGGTAATATCCAGGAATATTTGCAACATTCAATATTATTATTAACAGTATGTAGTAGATGCCATTTAATATCTTTTTCTATTTAAAAGGTTTTTACCCAAAAGATTTTGGTGGGTCACGCATGCATGCTATTGGCTTTTAACACTGATGATGGATTATTTTTTAACCGAAATCGTTTTGTTAATGTGTTGCAACTTTAATTAGGGTCTTTTAAATATACATTTTTCAAAGGATCCAGTATATTTTGTGATTTATGGTATGCAACCAGCTACAGGAATTTTATTTTCCTTTTCATTTTAAATGATTTTACTTGATTTTTCTTTTTTTATTACTTTCCCTGTGCTATTACATTTTTTCTATATCTATTGAATACTAATCAACTGCTGTTTGTTTTTGTTTAAATCTTCTTATTTTACTTTGTATATTAGTAATTTAAGAGCTTTCCATCTAGTACCCTTTCAGACTAAGACACTGGTGTCCGATACCGCTGTTCATCACCGGTGGTCAATTGCAGCAAAGCATTGGTGAGCAACTAAAATCAGCCAGTCACTCGAAAGTGGCTCGTCTGTAGTCGTTCATTTAAAACAATGCTTTGCTGCCGGTGGCGCACACCGGTGTCGGACACCTGTGTCCTAGTCTGAAAAGGTATTTAGATGCTTACTATTTTCCCTTTCCCAGTATCAATTTTATTTTTAATTTAATTCAAACATAAGTTAGACTTTCTTTTAAAACGGTATATTTTTCCTTGCTAAACGTTTTATGTCGTAAACTATCAGGTCAAATTTAAACAAATTAAAATAAAAGTAGATTTTTCTTGCATGGATATAAAGTGCTCGTTTATTTTTATAAACATGTTATTGGTTCGGGCATCAACTGCGTCATCTTTATTTTTTCAAACTTATGTGAAATTTTGAACAAGATGTACGTTATCGTCATGGCACGTCTGCCTCAGGTGTTCGGGATATTATCAGATTCGAGCTCGATTTCATATTTTCCCCATACGAGCTCTTGAAAAGAAATATCGATATCTGGGTATGCTCGCTACGGTAACGTTATAATCCCAGATGCAATTTTTGTTACATTTCGAATTTCGCTTTGAAACGTGAGTAGGAAATGAGTTATGAATATCATCAAATATCCGAAAGGCCATAAAAGCAACGGAAAGAACTGACCATTAAGATTATTTTTAATTTTATTTGTTATTCTAATGTAGTTATGGCACCTTAAGTTATGAGTTATGAAATTAATCGGCACCTTTAGGAGAAAGTGAAGCGTTTGCAAATGATAGTATATTTACGACATATTGACAAAATCTTACTGTAAATCAAAATCAAAGGCACATTACAGTCGTTATGATAATAATTGCTATTTTAGAAAACATCTATTGAATCAAAATAAATAACAGTCAGGTAAATTTTTAAAATAATTATATTAATAAAAAAATCCATAATTACCACTGATCCCAATTGTTTTAATAGTACATTTGCTGATGATAAGAAAACACTGATTATTCACGGAATTTATTAAACAAAAAGTATCTCTAAGTATAGTCCTATACTAAAATCACAATAAAGATGCACTAGAAATAAACAAACCAAAACACGTTGAATGTTACAAGCAGCACTCCCAACTCATGATTTACAGTGTATATACATTGTAAATCAAAAATCACGATTAACAAAGTTTAAGTAAATCATGATTCGGGAGTTCTCCTCGTAACATTCCACGTGTCTTGGTCTGTTTATTTTTAGTGCACCTTTATTATATTGGAAATAAAAAAAAAACGTACTTCTCATGGTTTACAAAATAACTACAATTCTTATAAGAAGTATAAATTTATATAAATTATTAGGTTAAGATTCTTTGGATTATGATAAATAAATTCTTTGGTTGACAATTAATGTTGAAGGTTACACATAGAAGAGAGAATTTTTTGATAAATCAATAACTCCTTGATTATGTAATATGTTTTTTATGTTTATAAAATCAGCTTTAGATTTATTTTTACTGGTTTTTGGCAATATACCAATGTTCCTAATAAACACATATCAACCACCTTATTCCAACATGGAGCAAAATTGTTTTATAAAACACGTGTTGTACAGAGCACCAATATTATGTCACTGCCTTGGGAGCTTTTGCACTACTTAATAATTGTGAATTGATGAATGATTGTATAAAATTACGCTTTTCATCAATCACAAATTAAATGAATTTAGCACTATGCATTATAGTACATTCTTTCACGGTTTTTACTGTATATTTTAAAGAACCGCTTGGATTGACATGAAATTTGGCATACGCATAGCTAACATGTCAAATAAAAAAAGTGATATGGTGCCGATGTGTGCTTTTGCCCTGGGGGTGAGTTTCACCCCATCTCGGGGTGAAAAAATATATGTCCAAGATAAGTTCCGAAATGGATAAAATGACTAATTTTAAGCAACTTTTGTTCTCTAGAGTTTTTTCACCAAATCAATACTTTTCGAGTTATTTGCAAGTGAATATGTTCATTTTTCAACAAAATAACCACGTTTTTAGACGGTTTTTCGCATATAACTCAAAACCTAAGCATTTTGTCAAAAAAATATTCTTAGCAAAACTATAGCCTATAAAAAGGCGAAGAAAACGGTGTATATATTAGGTCTCTATACCTAGTAAAAGGAGAGTTATAGCTAATGAAAAATAAGTTTATATTCGAAAAATTCCAAATAGAATAATTCAATGTGAAATATTCAAATAATGAAGCATTCTTGGGAAAAACACATTTCAACTTTTTAAAGTGTTTAAAAAAAGCTTTATTTCTGTTTTTATAAAAAGAGTTTCTAGCATCAAATGTAAGCAAGTTACGCTCAAAATTAAGTTGGTCCCTTTTATTTTGTCAAAAAAAAATCAGGAAGATCACCCCCAATTAGCAACTTAAATGAAATTAATCGTTACCGCTTCACAAGTTACTTTACTTATGTTGTGTTTATACGATCTGTAAGTTTCATCCATTTAAAGTGCTTATTTTTGAAAAAATTTGGTTTTAAAATAAAATTTTTAAAAATTTTAATTTTGAAAAAAATGCTTTTTTTAGAATAACTTAAAAATTGTTAGAGATACCAAAAATTTTAAATAATAGAAAAAGTTGGCTTTACTCTTCTGAATATTTTTTGTTTTTCTGTAAGACAAAACTTGGTTAAGATTCGGTGTTTCGAAATTCGCATACACTCGTGATAAATGACTCGTTCAAGCCCTTTTAACTACAGCTCTTTCAAAAATAAAAATTTTTGAACCGATGAAACTTACAGATCATATGATCAATACATACGCGAGTAAAAAACTCGTGAAGTGGTAACAATTAAGTTCATTTGAAATGCCAATTAGGGCGTGATTTTCCCGATTTTTTACCAAAAAAGAAGGACCAACTTTTTTTGAGCGTAACTTGTTTACTTTTGTTGCTAAATTTTTTTTAAAGCACAAATAAGCATTTTTTTAAACACTATAAAAAAGTTAAAATGAGTTTTCTCCAAAAAACTGCTTCGTTTTTTGGTTATGGCACGTTAAAATATTCGATTCGGAATTTGACGAATATGAACCTATTTTCATTAGCTATAACTCTAGTTCTACTAGGTGTAGTGACCTAATATAAACACCACGTTTTTCACTTTCTTACGTGCTATATTTTTGATCAGAATTTTTTTTGACCAAATAATTACTTTTTGAGTTATTTGCGAAAAACCATCTGAAAACGTGGTTATTTTGTAGAAAAATTAACATATTCACTCGCAAATAACTCGAAAAGTATTAACTTGGTGAAAAACTTTATGGAACAAAAGTTGCTTAAAATTAGTCATTTTATCCATTTCCGGACTTATTTCGAACATATATTTTTCACCCCCAAAAGGAAGCGAAACTCACCCCTAGGGCAAAAGCACACATCGGCACAATATCACTTTTTGTCTTTGACTTGTTAGCTATGTGTATGCCAAATTTCATGTCAATCCAAGCGGTTCTTTAAAATTTAGAGGTTTTGCAATATTTTACCTTTAAAGAACGTACTATTATGCATTATTAATTCTCTAAATTATTAAATTACTATTAATTTCAAAAGACTTTAATACCGAGAACGAGTGTGTAATTTAGTATTTGATAAAAAGTTTTTGAGTTATTTTAAACGATTTTTGTGATATAAAGATTTATGAGTAAAAGAGCCTAAAATACATTTTGTGCTATTTAAAAAAAAAAGCGTTTAAAAAGGTAAGCGAATAGATAATTGTTTCATGATCTAACACGTTGTATATTTCTTTTTATTAATTTAATACCTAATTCTAAAAAAAATTAATTCTGATACTTTGAATGGAAGACATTTAAAATTGTATTTTATTATTAAGTGTATAAAGTATATAAAGTGAGCTAACAAAATGATTACCTATATAATATACAACCTGGCTCAAAAGCAGAACGTATTATACTTATGGTTTTTTCTTACATCTGTTACAACCTATATTTTATTGCGTTGTTAGTTTGTACGTCCAAAATTAGGTTTAGGGCTAAAAAAGTTTCTTTTTGGTTAATCACGGTTTTTATTATTTTCTTCGTTAAGTTAGTTCTGTATGTTGAGTAACTTTACAGTTTATGTAATACCAAAAATAAACTACAAATTGTTTTTCAACTGATGAAGCTTTAGAAATATAAAGCGAAATGTCTTCATTAAATCAACGAAGTAACTGACTCACCAAATTACATTTCTTTATAAGTTTCTACCATTAGTCATACCAATATCACTTCCATTTACCGACATGTCCTACCGACGTGTCTGACACAGGTCTTCTTTGGTGTTCTTTTCCTACTCGTCCCCGAAACAATTGTGGCCAGCAGATCAACAATAATTGTTCGTAATAGATGATTATTGTCTCGACTATGAAGCTCGTCTTGTGGCTACTTGATACAATTTTCCCTTCGCATTCATTGTAATTTTTCTATCACACAACACATCACTCGCTTCCTTCCAATTCATCCATCCATAATCAGCTTACATAAAGCACCAGGTAATATTACCCTGTATGTAGTTGCGCTGATATCTGATCCAATACTAACGAGAATAACTAAAGTCTAAGCACGAGCCCTGGTACAATCCTACTTTCACATGAAATTGTCAGTCTCTGATAAATCAGTCCTTAAGACATCTAGTTTACGAAAAATCAAAATATTTGCCAAGATACAGTATCTATGTATAGCAAAGGTAAAGTTTAATTAGTATAAGACGAACAATTGAAAAATTATAAAGTATAAGTCGTTCCGTAAGAAAAAACATATTTAGTATGCTACTGTTTTTGAGCCAACCTGTATAATTTGGTTTAATATTTACTCTTCATTCATACAGATAATGGAATAAAAAAAATGTTAAAATTTTGGCCGTTACCATAATAGATTCTCGTGTCTCGCTATTTACCATATTATGTGTAAATAATTAAAATAATCCAGGATATTTAACTAAATTTAACAGTTGAACTTTCCAACGAGTTGACTTTCTATCTACTGTTCTTATGGGTATGTGTAAGTATGGAAGAGATTTCGTCTAACTTATTAGAAAACAAGGTTGTGAAAACTATTGTTGACTCTGGTAAGTTGTTTGGGACACCTTTTAGTGTATGTTTTTGTAAAAAGTATCATTTTGAAGAGGCTGCTATATCACAAGATGGGGATTCTTTTTAAAAATATATAGCGAAAAATAAAAAACTATAAAGATAAAATCATCCAATTATTTATAAAAGTGAGATAAATATTTTAAATTATGCTTAAAAACAATTCTATAATGTAAACTGATATATATCTATATATTTATTTTTATAAATAAAAATTTGGACCCAACATTACTTTCTCCATTTTTCTCGTGACATCCGAAAAATTTTTGCTCAATTTACAAGAAGATGCAAAGCTGCTATAATAAAAACATAATAAAATTAGTTAAAACTAAAGGCTATATCATATATCATGAAATAGTTATCTCCTTATAATTAGCAAATACATAAATTCTCTTTAATAAATTTTCTTTGTTTTCTTTTCGCGCAGAAAAGATTTTTGCTAAGGGTCTAAAAAATTTAGTATATCATTTATACGCATTCCCATATTCCCAATAACATTAACAAGGTAATCAATAATTAATTATATGGACAATATCATGAATTTGTCGGTTATTGCTATGTATATACTACTTTACTACTATAGAAATTTAACGAAATGATGCGACGCAACCACTATAATGGTTGATTTGGAGTTCTTAAAAAACCGTTCTAATTTTTGTTTGCATGAATATTACCAGCCAGCCAGTTATATATTCTAGAAAGCTAATTTTGTGTCCAAATTTTTGTTATAGATGAAAACTATAAAAACTATAATATATAAAAGAATAGATCGATTTCTGACGGGGTAAATTTCAGGTCCTCCAGTGGTAGTCGGAGTCACAATGTACGTTTTGAGCATCAGTTCGCTTTCAGAAGTCAAAATGGTAGATACTCATACAACTCATGTAAAGTATTTGTGAGATTAAATGACTAAAGAGCACTTTATTTACTAATCAGAAAAGTTGGTTTTAATATAGAAATATAAGATCGAGTTAAATTAACTTCTATTAGTTAAATTTAAAGATAGATCAAATATAAATTGGCACCTGCAAGCAAAAACCATCATAATTTAAATTTTTTTATCAATCATCATTATAGCAATATTTATAAACCTAGGTAACACTTAAATTATTTCCAAGATATTTTACAAGTTTGAAAGTATTAGCAAGTAATTGATAAAATTTAAAATGAATTTAATAATGCAGAAAAATAACTGTAACAACAATAACGTATTTGTTGTTCATTATATTTTTATGTAATGTATGAACAATAGCATATTAAGAAATGAGCTAGTAAATATTAAAATATAAACAATATTGTACAGTAAGTACTCAAAAAAAATTGCAACTGAAAGTATTAGCAGTACTTTTCGTTTTTTTATTTATTTTTATTTTAAATTAAGGTCGAACTGAAATACAATAAATTCGGTAGACCATCCAAATATATTTCAATTGGAGTCTAAATCTGCAAACAGGAACAAAATTATCTGTTTTCTAGAAATTTACACTTAAATATTTTAATGTGCTTTTTTCGACACTTTTTTCAACCCTCATCCTAGAGAAGGCAAAAGCAGTTAGATACTAGAACCTTTACTTATTAATACAAGAATATTAATTTTCAGTATTATAAAGGCTGAGTTATTATATTAAATCATAATTACTGAATGACTAATGTCTATTCCATTAAATAATAAAAAATCATAATTAGTTGTACAGTAGAGGCATGTACATATGTGAAATTATTAATATACTTTCAGAGTTGTGTGGACTGTAATAGATTTTGGTTTAAGGTAGACTTATGCAGGGAGATTATGATATACAGACAAAATCTAATTGAGTTTATAAAAAATCTTACCCAAGTCACTGTTCACTCGCGTATTGACCAACGACACTTACGCTGCTTTCACACGCGGTTGCTTTTCGTAAGAAGCTTAATTGTTTTTAGCGGACTAGCGGTTTGACTATATCATTTTAGCGTGTTACATTATTAAACACAGAGAAAAAGCGTTTATCAAGCGATAGTTGGACCCAGAGAACGATCCACGGCATTTACCGTGTTATCTATCAAAGAGAGAAAATTGCGCTACTTTACCACGTGTTAATTGCCTTCAAACGGAGAAGCCAGAGAAGACAACTGTCTTCAACGGTGATCGACAATCAAGAGAGGTCGTTAGCCTTTCGTCGGGCAACACAAAAAAGGTAGAATGTTCGCCTTTAAGTTCACAAATGTCTCAACAAAATCTGTACTTGGATAGGGAAAAAACTAGGTAGGAATGAAACTAGGTACTAGAAACTAGGGTTGGCTTAGGAATTATTTAAAATTAAGGATTTTCATTATGGGTTTAATACGGTATTTAAAAAATATAATATTTTTGCATGTGAAAAATTGAACATACTGGGGGAGCGTGAGAAGAATTACGCCACTGGGCCAGGGCATCAAGGATTTTCCTTTGATTAAAAATAAAGCGATAAAAATTAGATATCTTGTATATAAAACATGTTACACATTTGGCAGAAAGCGTCACTATTGGCTAAATGGTAACAGAGCAATTTTCTTTATTGACCTGAATGACTTTCAGATATATCCAAGTTGGATAGATATCATGAAAAACATGAGTTAAACAACTCAAATATGAGTAATTCTAAGGGATCATAAATATCTACGTTAAACATATATCAATACAGTCCATTCAATATACTTACCGTTGCACGTCATTATCTACGTCAGAGATCTAAGTTGACATTGTTGCCCAATTACAAAAATTCTTGAATTCATTTTAATACAAATATATCACATATTTTTTTTATTTAGCTTATGCCTCGACAACTAATGGCCATTGGCATGGTAGGTACGGTAATTTTGAACAGTTAGGTACCTATTGTCATGTGTAGTGTGTGTTGAGTAAGTGTCTTGTTACTTTGCAAAGTCTACGTCATTGTCTTTGCAAAGAGACGCTAATTGTATCCGAACATCTGCGGTCCCTCCGGTGATTACCGATCCCACAAGGACAGAAACTATATTCATTTATTAGTTTATAATAAATGAAAAATTTCTGACCCTGGTGAGATTCGAACCCACAACCTTTCGGATTTTTTCGATCCAAAGGCAGGCGCTCTTACCACTGAGCCACGGAGGGGGTACATAATTTTTGCGGAAGTGGATTATACAGAAAAACAAATTAATATTCAATGTAAATAAATAAAAACTTTAGAAATCGAACACAAGAATTAAGTTAAAATTTTACGTTAAAATAAATAATAAAAACAGTAAATATAGTAAAACAAATACTTACAGTAAAGAATAAAAACAAATATGAAGTGTCATCACCGCCACTGTCAAATCAATGTTACCAGTTTATATCAAAACGTCACCTTTGTTCGATCGCAGTTAGAGTGTAATCCGAACAAGTGTGCTTTATAAAAACGCTTTATATTCCACTCATACAAATTAAATGAAACAAGTTAGAGTATGTTTCTTTAAATGTACATTAATAGAAATCTTCCAATATTATTTCTACTTGTATATAATAAAATACGTCTAGTGGCTGTAATTGGCGTGTACTCGGCTAAATGATTCTAAAAAGGACAAACCTACCGCCTAAATATTTCGTGTTTGTATCATGTGACGTCACGGGCTATGACGCGGATGACGTGCAACGTCCAAGTATATTGGACGTTCCTTTTTGTTAAGGGAGATGCCTCTTCATAATCAGGCGACTTAGAAGAGAAATAGTCTTGATCAGGTGACCATCTAATACCTACGCCGTTAGTGGAATCATTAACTAACTTATCCCTTAATTTAACTGACATGCGGTATGCCATACCCCGCCGAAAATATATTTTGTTGTAATAATTGTTTTTTATAAAAGATTCTTGGAAAACCATAAATATGTTTACCATCAAGTGGTGTGTAATTGTACCTATTCCCAACTTCTGCAGTTCAGTATATTTAGTCTTTGACCTACGTTGATGTAAAGTTTTTCTGCGGTATCACGTACCGCATGTAAGTGTTTATGTTTCTACAGTTAAAAACAGTCCATTCAGTATTATTTCGCTATTAGTATGGCAGCAAGTTCATCCAGTTGTTCTATTTTCAGGTGCTTCCAACATTATTTTACTATTTTTTAGGTACCTTTTAGGTAGTTTTTTTAATCAAGGATTTTGCAAGAACCTCCACCATTTTTTAATATTATGCATGCGTTCATAATTTTCTTGAAAAAATAAAGTTTATTTTATTGGGAGCAGTATTTTATTCTACAGCAATGTAAAGAATCATTCCATTGTTGATGTAAAAAAACACAGCTTCTTCTTCACGTGCCATATCAGAATTATCCGACGTTGGCGATCACCATTGCGAAGGCTTCTCGATCTTCTGCAATATGGAATAATTGTCCTGCATTTGATATCTGAGTCCATTCACGAATGTTTTTTAACCAAGAAACTTGTTTTCTTCCTACACCTCTACGGCCCTCTATTTTGCCTTTAATGATCAGTTGTAATATTTTATATCGACTTCCCCTCACTATATGTCCCAGATAAGACATTTTTCGATGTTTAACAGTCTTTAGCAGTTCTCTATCTTTGTTGACCTTCCTTAGTATTTCTTCATTAGTTTTTCTTGTTGTCCAGGGTATCTTCAGCATCCGTCTATAAATCCACATCTCCAATGCTTCAATTCTGTTCATGATCGATACTTTTAGCGTCCACACTTCTGCACTATACAAAAGTACGGACCAAACATAGCACTTGACCATTCTTTGTCTTAGTTCTAAACTGAGATGATTATTGCAAAGAAATGACTTCATTTTCATAAAAGTAGTTTTAGTCATTGCTATTCTACGTTTTATTTCTATGTCTGGATCTAGTTGGTCTGTTATCACAGTTCCCAAATATGTAATTTTGTGAACTTTCTCAACTTGGACTCCGCTTAATTGAAGCTTTGCATCGGTATGTGGGTCACGACTAAACACTAAAAATTTGGTTTTGTTTGAGTTTATCTTAATGCCCATTTCCTCTCCTACCTCGTGAATACGATCAAGCAGAATTTGGAGACCTTCAATATTATCTGACAGAATTACTGTATCGTCTGCATATCTTATTACATTAAGTAGTTCTCCGTTGATTTTTATTCCATATGGCTGTCTCTCAAGTGCCTTTTTAAATAACTGGTCCGAGTAAACATTAAACAATGTTGGTGACAAAATTCAACCATGTCTGACTCCTCGTTGTACGGAGATTTCATCGGTGTAGTTATCTCCAATTTTGACCATAGCAGTTTGATTCCAGTACACATTTTTAATGACACGAATATCTTTGTCATCTATTCCGATATTTTTCAGTATTTGCATTAATTTTATATGCTTTACTTTATCGAATGCCTTTTCGAAGTCCACGAAACATGCAAATACATCTTTTCTTTGATCACGGTATTTTTGTAATAGGATGTTAAGCGCAAAAAGTGCATCCCTGGTACCCATAGCATTTCTAAACCCAAATTGGGTATCTTCGAGATCTTCTTCGCATTTGCGTCTAATTCTGTTGTGAAGTATTCTTAGGAAAATCTTAAGAGTGTGGCTCATTAGGCTAATTAATCGATATTCTGAGCATTTTCTCGCATTGTGTTTTTTAGGTATTGCGACAAAGATGGATTTGAGCCAATCTGTGGGAATCACTTCGGTGTTATATATTGAATTAAAAAGTCTTACTACTACTTTTATGTTAGCATCCTCTATTAGTTTCAGCAACTCAGTTGGTGTATCATCTGGACCACAAGCTTTTCTAATTTTAGCACTATTTATAGCGTGTTCTACTTCGCATTTCATAATTTCTGGGCCGTCAGTAGAGTTTTGGTAGAATTTGGCAATATTATTCCTGTCATCTTCAAACAATTCTGATATACGAGTATACAGTTGCCATTCTTTTCTTATTTCGTGCTCATTTGCAATAATTTTGTTATTGTTGTCAACGAGCACAGAGGGAACTCGTTTTTTAAATATGTTACTTATTTCTTTTAGTTTTTTGTGCACATTAAATAAGTCGTGTCTAGATATCACATCCTCCATTTCGTCGCACCTTTCTCTCATCCATTTTTCTTTGGCTAATTTGATCTCCTTTTTTATTCTTCTCTGCAGGTGTCTATATTCTGTTTCATTAGATTTGATCAGTCGTCGTTGTTCCATCAATTTCAAGATGTCGTCTGTCATTCATTTATTTTTCTTGATTAAGTTTTTTCTATAATCATTTTTTTGTGGAGATTTCGTTAACTTGATTTTTAAATTCACTCCATAGTTCTTCACTAAAAAAACACATACAGTGATATAAGACAAATTCATATTGAAAACAAATGAGAATAGGCAACGGTATGACAAACCGCATGTCAGTGTCTACGGTCTGAAACATCCATGTCAGTAGTTAAGGGCTAAACTTGACTTCTAAAGTCGAGGTTATGTTACTTTTTTTAAAAAAACCACGAGCATGTGAAAATATTTTATGGAGTTCAAAGCTATGAGTATCCAGAACTGAGCATCATTGAGAATAGGTTATGTGCAATCCTAAGTCATTAAATCATCGTCATCGTTAAAAGTCATAAAATATCGTCAATATACCTACAATGTTTCCATTATACGGAAGCATGCGGAATTTGTATTTAGAGAAGCATTAGACAAGGTCCAAGGTGGAATCAATATTAGCGGAACCACTAAGGATAACATCAGGTGCGCTGATGATTAATAGCAAGCAATGTACGAGAATTTTAAACATTAACAAAACATAATAATTGCGGTAGTGCGTCATAGCGAATAGTTTATTAAATTAAATATAAGTTTTAAGAAAAAAATACATAGCCGAACTGAGAATTTGGATGTAAATTTCGGGTAAATTATTTCAATACCTAGTAATCATGTAAAATTTAGGATATTGTTCTCTTTACTAGCTTATAACATACGTACCTTGTGTACGTAGTAAGCACATTTGTACCTACCTACGTACCTATATATGTACAAGCATGTGCCTACTAACTATCAAAACTCGAAATTCCCAGTACTACTCACCATTAATAAAAATATTGCTCTCTTGATATAACGTATTGTATTATGGACAGACAACCTGCCTAACTTTATGGTTTTCGGTCCTGGGAGTAGGTAATTGGCATAATTTAAAGATAATTCTTGAACTATACAACAAATGTGCAAAGACTAAAGGACAAACTATATTTATTAAATAAATAATTACCAACGAAAACATGAAATACTGAATAGAGATTTATAGTTGATACTTGACAATATAGTACTTATCACTTTAAAAAGATAATTTGATGAGTCACGAAAGCACAGATAACCCGAACAAACCAATTACCTAGGTACTCGGAAAAATATTCTGATACTGACGCTGAAAAATTCTCTAAACAAAAAATTATTTAAAAGACCTAACAATTTTTAAAAACTTAACCTAAAATCCTAAAATTAAAATTAGTGCATTATCTTAGAAACTAAACGGGACATTCTTTAATTCAACACTTATTTTTCAGGAACGAAAGCAGATAGGGGGTCGCTTCCGGTGGCATATTTTATTGCTGATTACCTGCTAAAATATGCGGTATACAAGAATTTACACACTTACCCCCTCCATCCCCTACCGTTATCATCATTCCCCGGATTTCACAAATAGTGAAAATATCCATTTTAAAGATCTAAAACCACGTGGGTATTTTTTGCTAATTAGTTGCTGCTATAATACCCAACACTTATATTTCAGGAACGAAAGCAGATAGAGGGTGGCTTCCGGCGGCATATTTTATTGCTAAATAATTGCTGAAATATGTGGTATACAAGAATTTACAAACCCACCTCCTCCAACCCCTACCGTTATTATCATTCCCCGGATTTCACAAAAAGTGAAAATAACCATTTTAAAAGTCCTAAAACCAAGTGGGTACTTTTTGCTAATTAATTGCTCCAGGTCTACGCCAAAAATTTATTTTTTGCTTCATCCCCTAACGAGCAGCAACGGCTACTGCGGTTTAATACTTAAGCTATAATACCCAACACTTATATTTCAGGAACGTAAGCAGATAGAGGGTGGCTTCCGGCGGCATATTTTATTGCTAAATAATTACTGAAATATGTGGTATACAAGAATTTACAAACCCACCCCCTCCAACCCCTACCGTTATTATCATTCCCCGGATTTCACAAAAAGTGAAAATAACCATTTTAAAGACCTAAAACCAAGTGGGTACTTTTTGATAATTAATTGCTCCAGGTCTACGCCAAAAATTTATTTTTTGCTTAATCCCCTAACGAGCAGCAACGGCTACTACGTTTTAATGCCTAAACTACAATACCTAACACTCATATTTCAGGAAGGAAAGTAGATAGAGGGTCGCTTCCGGAGGCATATTTTATTGCTAATTAATTGCTGAAATATCGACTACCTATACAAGAAATTACAAACTCACCTCCTTCAACCCCTACCGTTATCATCATTCTCTGGATTTCACAAAAAGTAAAAATAACCTCTTTAAAGACATATCGAAACGGAAAAATAGAGCCCAGTTATTAATGTACATTAAAGATAATATATCCAATTAAAATTAAATAAACTAAGCTTGCGTTAATTTTTTGGTACCTATGCTTAAATTATTTCACAGCTTATTATTAGCACGCATCTATCCACAAATTATGGCCAAATCTCTTAGAATATTCGTTTTTTAAGAACGTTTTATACTTTATTTTCAATCTACAGATTTTAGAGAATCTGCCAATACAGACATACTACCCTTTAGTTATTAAAATACGATGTACAAAAATTTGGGCATTGGGTCACATGCTACAGATATGTAATAATGGAAATCGACAATTTAACATGGGCTCTTATGGAACGGTATAAAAACTCTATAAAAACCAATGTTGAACTGTACAGATATTCTTAATGCGCATTTAAGAAAATTATCAACGAAATATGAGTGTTAGGTACTGCAGCTTAACAGATTGACTGCCAGGCGGTCGTATACGACCGCCAGTTCAATAAGTATCTACTACATGCCACGGCGGTCGTATACGACCGATTTGATGTGGTCTGTGATATAATTCCTGTTTTGCCAGAGGGTGTGTAGAGAAGCTGAATTATTGCAGTATTCGACCGCTATGGCATACAGCCGTCACATATACATATCAGTTTTTATTTTGGCAGAATAGGGGAGACTGAAATGATATCGAAATTTTGACATGTCTTTATTTTGAGTAAAAAATATAAAAATGTAAAAACTATTCATTCTAATCTAAATAACATACAAAAGGTAAATAAGAACATGAAAGAAATTAAAATTATCACTTATTTGAAATGTTTGTTGAAACAATCTAAACAAAGGTGTGGTTGGCCTTCACAAGTACCACAGTAAGTTACTACTTTACTATTATATAACTATGCACTTTGTCTTACTAACAATGAAACATTACTGATAAAATATTAGTCAAATCAACCACTCAGCGGAATAATGCACAACAAGTCTCATCATGAACAGAACGACCGCCCGACCGACCGCTTGGCACCACGGGAATAAGTATGCCGCCCTCGCCCCGGCGGTCGTATTTGACCGCTGACATATTTTTCCAGAAATCGGGACTAATAAACAAAATTAGTGAAACATTAGTAATGCAAGTATTTCAGTTGGTTGCCAGATGAACTTTTTTCAACTTAGCACCAGGGACTTTTTTAAACATTTTTTTGTGGCAGTCAACCTGTTAAAAACTGCAGTAGCTATTGTTGCTGGTTAGGGGACGAAGCAAAAAATTCATAAAATAAAATGTACACCATTTTTATTCAGTTGCAATGCGAAGGCAAAACTGTCTTATTTTTCACTTAGAACAGAGAGCGCAAGCCAGCAGTCTATATCGACGATTTTCGACTATATTTGGAGTCATAAGAAGAGAGCCGTACGCCTGCTGCTCTCTGCCCGAAGTTACCAATCTCCGAGAGCTTATCCCCGCATTGCAACTGACGTTTATGGAGTAGGTGTCTAACGACATCTGGTAACTGAAAGTGAAAGTTTTAAAGTTTTCAACCTAATAGGACTATTAAAAATATTGAAAAATATTAAAAATCACCGATTGAGAGTGCTGGCTTCCGCTCTCTGTTTTAAGTGAAAAATAAGACAGTTGTGCCTTCGGATTGCAACTGAATAAAAATGGTATACATTTTATTTCATTTTATATTGATTTTACTCCTTTGAGTGACTAGGTCCATTTTCCGTTGGAATTTACCAGCTGAACAGACGGGGTCGTGAATTGTAAGTTTTTTGAATTCCCTCTTGTCTTCGTCGCTTCACCATCCATATGGCTTGCAATTTTTAGAAGTAATGGAGGTGTTACCAGGAAAAGGGTTCAATAAGTTTTCAATTGAATATCTTTTAGGAATATTTTTAATATTTTTCAATGTTTTTAATATTTCTATCAGGTTAAAAACTTTAAAACTTTGACAAAAAATTCATATTTGGCGTAGACCTGCAGCAATTAATTAGCAAAAAATACCCACTTGGTTTTAGGTCTCTAAACTGGTTATTTTCACTTTTTATGAAATTCGGGGAATGATGATAACGGTAGGGGATGGAGGGGGTGAGTTTATAAATTCTTGTATACCGCATATTTCAGCAGGTGATTAGCAATAAAATATGCCGCCGGAAGCGACCCTCTATCTGCTTTCCTTCCTGAAATATAAGTATAAATGTTGGGTATTATAGCTTAAGTATTAAATGGCAGTAGCGGTTGTTGCTCGTTAGAGGATGAAGCAAAAAAATCATTTTTGGTGAAGGCCTGCGGCAATTAATTAGAAAAAAAATAGCCACTTGGTTTTAAATCTCTAAACTGGTTATTTTCACTTTTTTTGAAATGCAAGGGATGAAAATAACGGTAGGGTTTGGAGGGGGTGAGTATGTAAATGCTTGTACGCCCTATATTTTTGCAATTATTTAGAAATAAAATATATCGCCGGAAGCCACCCTCAATCTACTTTCGTTCCTGAAATACGAGTGTTGGGTAGTGTAGTTTAAGTATAAAACCGTAGTAGTCATTTTTTCTCCTTAGGGGATGAAGCAAAAAATTCATTTTTGGCATAGAGCTGCAGCAATTAATTAGCAAAAAATACCCACTTGGTTTTAGGTTTTTCAACTGGTTATTTTCACTTTTTGTGAAATCCGGGGAATGATGATAACGACAGGGGATGGAGGGGGTGATTTTGTAAATTCTTTTATACCCAATCTTTCAGCAATTGATTAGCAATAAAATATGCCGCCGGAAGCGACTGTTTATCTACTTTCGTTCCGGAAATATGAATGTTGGCTATTCTAGCTTAATATTAAGCTGGAATAGCCGCCTGTTTCTCTAAGGGGATGAAGCAATAAATTTTTAATTTGCGTAATAAATTAGCAATAAAATAGCAAAAAATATGGGGCAAGTTTCATAGCTCCCTTGTGTAATGGTTATTCTAGCTTAATAGACATCTTTAAATTGATTGACGAAGCACATAAATCCATTGGGCATAGAGGTAGAACAAGAATTTTAAAAGAATTACAACGGAACTACAAGAACATCACTGTATTAATCATAACAATCTATTTGAATCTGTGTGAAACATGCCAGAAAAAATCTTCAATTCTCAAAAAATAAGTACCTATGTAAGTCCAAGCAGATAATGAATTCAAATTAATTTTTGTCTACCAAGATGACAATAAAATTTGTACAATTACGGAGTTGAAAACCAAACGTGCAGAAGAGTTTGCATTAGTTCTTCTTGACATAGTTTGTGCCTTTGAAGCTCCTATCGTTCTTTAAAGCGATAACGGACGAGAATTCTCCTATAGAATTTATAGAAGATTTGTGCTGCTGTCCTTCAGCTGAAAAAAATTGAAGATAGTACACAGTAAGCCAAGACACAATCAGTCACAAGTATCTGTTGAACGTGCAAATCAATACATCGAAAATATGATGAGTTTCTGGTTGGAAAGCAACCAAACAAGCAAGTAGTCAGAGGGTCCACCTTACCATTCTGGCATCAAGTGCAGTCCGTATGAAGCTATGTTTGGGGTTCCTGCCAAAATTGGTTTGAAAACTTCACCACTTCCAGAAGATTTGGAAGCGTTGGTGGAACAAGTAGAATCTAATGCGATTCTAGAAGAACTATCTTCCAATAAAATTTCAGAGAGGCGAGATTCTGTTGCAATTAAACGGCCACGTGCAAAGAAAGATCTTATAAGGCAAGCGAAGTAAAAATATCAAATCTGAAATTTTCCCCTGGTAATGTCGGTGATACGGTAAAATTAAGAGCGCCAGATGTTGACAGGGCACGAAGGGATTCTAGAAATATTTTGGCTGTTATTATGAATGTTCAAAATGAATTAAACGAATTGAGTACTCAAGAAGGCCGACTGCTACAGTTGCATGGCAGAAATCAATTTACCAAATACCATCTGCAAAGAATAATTATTCATTTCTCTAGACGTGGTTCCAAAACTAACATTTCATGACGCGAATATGTTAGAAAAACGTCGTTGTCGGGTGGGCCAGGCTATCAGCGATGTGCTTGCAAAAGTAAATGTAAAATCGATAAGAAGTGTAAATGTAAAAAATGGAAAGTTGAGTGTTTGCCATGTCACAAGAAATAGTAAGTAATTAAAGCAGTATTATGAATTCAGGCATAAAAACTCAATTCTGGTTAAACAAAATGTCTCTTGTTTTTAATTATTCATTTCAATAATAGTCTGAATTGCTGTTTATGTAGCTGTTAATTTATTGTTTTTACTTCATCATTTTCTACTTTTACCGCTGGTCCTTGATGCTTGTATATAATTACCGGTAAAAGTAGATAATTGAAAATAATTTCCCACATTTACCGTAGACTCTGGTAATTGTATACCATTACGAATTATTTACTCTTACCTTAACATATACAGTGCGTCCATAAAGTAACGCATACATTCATTATTTCGTAAACCGGCGATTTTAAGAATAAATTCTCGAAACAGTTCGATTTTTATTTTTAAAATACGATTTTTTGGCGTATATATCATACTAGTGACGTCATCCATCTGGGCGTGATGACGTAATCGATGATTTTTTTAAAATGGGAATAGTGGTCATGTGACAGCTCATTTGAAAGGGTATTACTTCTCTATTCACTAATATAAACATTAACATAATTATTTATACAGGTTGTCCAAAAAACAATTTTTTAGATTAAATTAATTGACACAAAAAGATGAATGTAAGCAATTTGTTCAATTCTAAATACATTTTACTGCTGTCAGAACATATAAAAATATTTTCTTTAAAAAATAAACATTGATTTCCGCTTAAACGTAATTCAAATTTCCAAGATGCTGGTGGGCGGTAGCTTTAACATTGAATTTAAGCGAAAAGCAATATTTATTTTTCAAATAAACATGTTTTCCTGTTTTCTGTCAACAGTAAAACGTATTTTAAACTAGATAGATTACATAAATTTTTCTTTTTGTCTCAATTAATTTAAAACACCCTGTATAAGTAATTTTGTTAATGTTTATATTAGTGAATAGAGAATTGAATACCCTTCCAAACGAGTTATCATATGACACCTATTCTCATTTAAAAAAATCATCGATTACGTCATCAAGCCCAGACGGATGACGTCACTAGTATGATACATATGCTAAAAAATTGTAATTTAAAAATAAAAATCGACCTGCTTCGTTATTTTTCCTTAAATTAGCCGGTTTATGAAATAATGAATGTATGCGTTACTTTATATCCCTATGGACGCACTGTATCCTAAGTACCTAATGAAGAAATCCCACTTAATAATTGTCAATTTATAATAGTTATGTTATATTTTATAATAGTTAATGGTTACATCTAGAGAAATTATAATTTTTTTCTAAATTCTAAAAGTATTCAGTTACTTTATCAGGAGGTTTTTTCTGTGTGAAATATGATTGAAGAAAGTGTGAAATTTATACTAAAAGCATTATTTTGAATTTGGTCGATCGGATAGCTCAGTGCGACTAGCGGCTGACCCACACTTCACTTCGCCGTGAGGTATGTGCGTTCAAGCCCAGCAGAGGCCATCGGAAAAACAAAAAGGCTAACGCGTCAGTATAAAATTCTAAATGTGAATGTGGTGCTTAGACTGAAATATGCGGGCATCTGATCGACCTATGAGGGAACAGTACGGCAAGGGATAAAGGCTTGCGGCTCGGTGAAACTCCCCCATAGATCCCTACCGAAGGGCGTTGACGCCTAAGAACGGTGTATACATTTTGAATTTGAAGATTGAACATTACCTCATTGTCAAAGTCTATCAGGATATATTAAAAAAATTTATATTAATATACATTTAAAATTTAGAATTAAAACCATTTTCATAATTGCGAATAGTGATAAATTATTCATCTATATATGTGATAATACAAAGCAATTAAATAATAAAGACTTTTTGCTAATTCGTTATATTTATAATGTTAATTGTGATTAGGGTTATAAATAATTTACGTTTTCATTTTATCTACATATAAAAAAAATATTATTTTAAATTGGTATCTCGTACTATACCGAATTATAATAAAGATAAACCAAATAAATTGATATCTTGGAAGTAATTGTAATTCAATATTGACTAATTTATAAATATTAATCAAAAAATAAAGTGTAATACGACAAATCTATTTTCTACTTTTGTTGTATTACATTTTGTTTTCCATTTCATTTCCCATAAATAAAAATTCAAAATATGTACTTAAGCCTAATGCAATATTCAAAATGAAACAAATTATTCAGCAGAAGTTTTCAGAAATCAAATTCGACGCAGTTTTACAAACCCATAGGGTGTCGATAGTTCCATGTTGATTTAGATGCATTACTTTAATAAAAACAATTATTTCTAAAAGAGGTAGAAATATTTTTTAAAAATCGACCTGTTTCGTTATTTTTCCTTAAATTAGCCGGTTTATGAAATAATGAATGTATGCGTTACTTTATATCCCTATGGACGCACTGTATACTAAGTACCTAATGAAGAAATTCCACTTAATAATTGTCAATTTATAATAGTTATGTTATGTTTTATAATAGTTAGTGGTTACATCTAGAGAAATTATAATTTTTTTCTAAATTCTAAAAGTATTCAGTTACTTTATCAGGAGGTTTTTTCTGTGTGAAATATTATTGAAGAAAGTGTGAAATTTATACTAAAAGCATTATTTTGAATTTGGTCGATCGGACAGCTCAGTGCGACTAGCGGCTGACCCACACTTCACTTCGCCGTGAGGTATATGCGTTCAAGCCCAGCAGAGGCCATCGGAAAAACAAAAAGGCTAACGCGTCAGTATAAAATTCTAAATGTGAATCTGGCGCTTAGACTGAAATATGCGGGCATCTGATCGACCTATGAGGGAGCAGTACGGCAAGGGATAAAGGCTTGCGGCTCGGTGAAACTCCCCCATAGATCCCTACCGAAGGGCGTTGACGCCTAAGAACGGTGTATACATTTTGAATTTGAAGATTGAACATTACCTCATTGTCAAAGTCTATCAGGATCTATTAAAAAAATTTATATTAATAGACATTTAAAATTTAGAATTAAAACCATTTTCATAATTGCGAATAGTGATAAATTATTCATCTATATATGTGATAATACAAAGCAATTAAATAATAAAGACTTTTTGCTAATTCGTTATATTTATAATGTTAATTGTGATTAGGGTTATAAATAATTTACGTTTTCATTTTATCTACATATAAAAATAAATATTATTTTAAATTGGTATCTCGTACTATACCGAATTATAATAAAGATAAACCAAATAAATTGATATCTTGGAAGTAATTGTAATTCAATATTGACTAATTTATAAATATTAATCAAAAAATAAAGTGTAATACGACAAATCTATTTTCTACTTTTGTTGTATTACATTTTGTTTTCCATTTCATTTCCCATAAATAAACATTCAAAATATGTACTTAAGCCTAATGCAATATTCAAAATGAAACAAATTATTCAGCAGAAGTTTTCAGAAATCAAGTTCGACGCAGTTTTACAAACCCATAGGGTGTCGAAAGTTCCATGTTGATTTAGATGTATTACTTTAATAAAAACAATTATTTCTAAAAGAGGTAGAAGTATTTTTTAAAAAGACTCTCTAAAAATTCAAACTTTGTACAATGATTAAGCATGTGATGGGAAATTCACCAATGTATATAACAGTTCTTTGTTGCTATTTGACGGGGTATTTTTGTTTGATTTTTTTACGTTTAAATTTAAGACATAGGTCTGAATCATAATAATTACATATGCATTATAAACAAGACCCGATGCAGACACCACACGAAGACTGCTAGAAACTGCACAAATGAGATTGCTAAGAAGAATTACAAGAAGACACTAGAGACAAATGTAACGTGCAGTGTATAAACTAATGTACACTGCATGAAAAATAAAAATGGAATACCCACACAAGCAGAATAGAGGAGACACGTGTGGTCAAAATAAGAAGAGATATATCACCAATCGGTATATGAAGTATCGGCGGACCGCGAAAAAGATGGAGTGACAAACTTCCATATAGGTGTCAATCCGCCAATGAATAAGCTGAATTACTTATAAAAGAGAAAGAAGAAGATGAAATTATGAAGAAGACATGTTTCATGACAAATTTGAAAGCTACAAATTATTTTCCAACCTTAATGAGCTTTTCTTTGAAACCTATCTCGTGTACCTAATGTTTTCGATAAAAATACTTTAAACTTTTTCTGACGTGTCAAGAAATCATTTTACCAAATTTTTAAGAGTTTGTAGACTTTCAAGTTGAGATCCAGCAAAAGCATTAAAAATAGGTTTTTATTCGTCAAATTCCAAATCAAATATTCAACGTGAAATAAGCACAAACCGAAGCAATTTTTGAAGTAAACTAACCGGAAAAGTGTTTACAAATTTTTTATTTTTATTTTTAATAAAATTTCTAACATCAAAACTAAGCCGTTCGAGCTCAAAATAAAGTTGGTCTTATTGCCTTAAAAAACCTACAAAATGGTGTTTTGCAGCATTTTACTTTTATAACATAATTACTAACCGAGTTATGAGTAAAAATGAGTATAAAACCAATAACATATTTTAGAAGATATCAGAACTCGTATACTGGAGCATTGTGCAACGGACTATAGAACCTACTTTTCCTGGGCTACAACTCTGCTTTTACTGGGTCTGCAGACTTCATTACGGATGTAATAATACATAATTTTTTTTGTTTTTAT
Organism: Diabrotica virgifera virgifera; assembly: GCF_917563875.1. Classification (NCBI taxonomy): domain Eukaryota; kingdom Metazoa; phylum Arthropoda; class Insecta; order Coleoptera; family Chrysomelidae; genus Diabrotica; species Diabrotica virgifera. The sequence continues at coordinate 121,305,506 of NC_065449.1, forward strand.
AAACTACCTTTTTTTCAAGAATCCTTGCGTTGAAATACTTATTTGAGTTATTTTCGAACTTTTAAAACCATCTGGAAACGTGTTTTTTGTTGAAACATGAACATTTTCCCTCGCAAACAACTCGAAAAGTATTTACTTAGCGAAAAACCCTATAGAACGGAAGTAAGTTGCTTAGAATAAGTCGATTTATCCATTTCCGGAAATCTCTAGAACGCATGTTTTTTCAGCGCCCAGAAGAACCGGAGAAAGTTTCACCCCCTCCTCCAGGTAATAGCAACCCGAGACTCAGTCCAATAATAAAGTAGAGGTTATTTTAATATAAATAGCTCATTTTAGTATAAGTGTTTGTCACTTTTGTAAAACACTTATGGAAACATATGGGTTCGATGGGGATTTAAAATAAAACCAAAATTTTGGCCTACCTCCAGATATTCCCTTTTAATTTTTGTATTTGACATCACTTTCTCCAATCAAAACTGTAACCAACTTTGTGTAATAATTGAAGAAGCATGTAACAAAATCAAGGGTAACCATGGAATTAGAGAAAAGAATAGGTTGAAGTGAATACTTCTTATCGTTCGGTATGGAATTTTGGCGGGTGTAAAGTCGTATTGGGCGTCATTCAAACATGTGACGCGAGAGCGTCATTCTCACTCGTGACGCGATACGTTAGCTTGCGGTATAATATCATAATATACAGTGCGGTGAAATAAGTGTTACCACCCCCTTATTAACTTATTTATTTTTAGCACATAAGCAAAACGCTCGGACAGGTCGATTTTTAAAATATCCATAGTATATTATAGCATCAATGTTCCGAACTTTACGCCATCCCTCTTCAGGTGGCAGGCATAACTTTGATTTTTTTAATGGGAAAGTACATCATGTGATACTTCATTTAAAAGATTTTGAAATACTGATTACAAAAATGTATAATACGTTAATACTTTTTGAGAGCGTAGGTGCAAAATTTCGGTCGAATTCATTTTAAACGCATTTATGTTTTTCGAATCCTGAGAAAACTAATAAATATTTTTCCAAACTTTAAACTCAGAATGAAAGATTACATTATTACCGAGGGCTGAAAGCTCCTTAAAATAAACAAAAAGTTTCCTTTGAATGATACGTTTGAAATTAAAAATCAGACTAAATTTTCATTATAGAAGTTCTCAGATACTTTAGATCCTCGATAATACTGTGATATTTCATTTTGCGTTTAATTTTTTTAAAAATACGTATTAGTTTTCTCAGGATTCGAAAAAAATGAATGCATTTAAAAATAATTCGACCGAAATTTTGGCCCTACGCTCTAAAAAAGGATTAAAGTATTATACATTTTTGTAACCAGTAATTCAAAATCTTTTAAATGAGGTGTCACATGATGTACTTTCCTATTTAAAAAAAATCAAAGTTATGCCTGTCACCTGAAGAGGGATCGCGTAAAGCTCGAAACATTGATGCTATATTATACTATGTTTATTTTAAAAATTGACCTGTCCGAGCGTTTTGCTTATGTGCTAAAAATAAATAAGTTAATAAGGGGGGTAACACTTATTCCAGCGCACTGTATGTATATATACACTTATTTAATTTAAATAAAGCAAATATTATTTATTTATTATTTGGATTTAAAGAAATGTTGTTATATTCAAATAATAATAATAAATTATAAAGATTTTATGTATTAACAAAGCATATACGTTGTTTACGTTTGAGTTTGACACATATGTCAGAGGTAAACTAAATTTTAAATTTAACTATCATTTTTGATAGTAAATTTTTACTTATTATAAAAAATAAATAAAATGATTAAAAATACGATTTGAGTTTGAGTATAGTTTGAAAAGAATTTATTACTTTACGTTAAAAATGTTAGGTAGGTACTTATGGTTATTTATAACGGCTTCTCCTTATAACGGGAGTAACTAGTAGATAATAGACTTATCCGTTATCTATCTTATGTAGGTACCTAAATACGTGTCGTTTTCATAGACATATTAAGTCATTAATAACTAAAAATTAATGTTTTGAAATGAAATATGCCCAAATTATTTATCGGGAAATGATAACATAGGGTTTGAACTTGAACTTATATACTTCGAAATTTCAAAATTAATATTTTTTACTTATGTTTTTGACCTTTGAAAATCGTCATTTTTTATTTTTTTTTCAGTTTTAAATTATTTATTACTCGAAAAGGATCAACTTTTTTGTTCCCAATCATCCGAAGCACCTAAAATAGTTCGGGCCGGAAAAATTTATTTTTATAATTTGTTTTATATTTTTCTGCATAAATAAATATACTAATAACTCCGAAATTGCGGCATTTAGGTACAAAGTATATTACATAAAAAATGAGTACTTCTGACTGACTTCAAAACGCAAAAAATATACAGGGTATTCCATTTGAAATAAGAAAGTTCATTGGTTTTTATGAAGAACGGAAGATCTGACAACAGTGTAAATACCACTCTAATATCGGTCGCTTTAGAAGACCTTTACACACCACAATCTAAAAAAAACATGCAAGCCGCTTCCGAGATAATTGAGGCGTTCCATATATGTATAAAACTCATTCTGTACTCTGTATATAATAAAATATTATCGATATATTAAATAAAATATATCGAATAGGATCGAATCGAATGGAATCGAATTAAAGCGAATAGAATATAATAGAATATATAAGAAGTATTCACTCCTGTGAGATAATAAAATGCTGCTGTGTTTTTTGTGAAATAAATAAAATTTTAATTTTAGAATATTCGAATTCATCATAAAAAATTGAGAATATTTATTTATTATTTAATTAAAACAAATAGTAACAAATATTCAATATCAGGATTTATTGATTTGTGAAAGCCAACTCGGCGTTGGTGTGCGTACGTATCTAAATCATAATTACAAAAAGTTTCAATTGTATTCTCTAGAAAAGGGTACATGAGAGGTTTCATACAAGAGCACATTGTAGTTAGAAATTACTTTATTGCTTTTAAATTTGACATAAATATGTCTTTAATTTAAAAATAAAAAGAAGTTATCAAAAATATCTGTTACTTCTTCTCCAGTAGAAGTTTTAATGCAACAAAGATTATTTACTTTGGCTGATATGTCATCACCGATTAAGGGGGGTTATAGCTTGAGTTCAAGCACATTTTTAGGAATTTTTTTAAAACTATGGAAACATTATTGTATTTTTAAATTAAATAAACAAATTCAGTAGAATTCAAAGCCTATTCCAGAAAAATTTTTAAAAAAGGCAAATGGATTTTTCGGTGGACATCAGAACTCATCATTGGATCAAGTGAAACAAAAAATTCAAAACGATTTAAAAAAATTAGATTTAAAAAATAATTAAAAAATTAGCTTATGTGGTTTTCGAGGTCGAGTTTTTTATTTTTAACGATTTTTAGTTTCTGATATCACTCAGACGTCAGAATAACGAATTTTTTTGTAAAAAAATGGTGAAAATCAACATAATATTTATTATTCTTAAACAAAAATAAGCATTAAACCAAAAATATCGCAAGAGCCTTTTTCAATTTTTTTTGCCTGTCAAAACATAAAGTGATGCATACCGGAATGTTTTTGATTGAAATGCGGTAGGTAAAACTACGATCCATATTTAATTATCACCAGTCAGCAAATTATTTTTTATTGTAAGCAAATATTATATACTTACCGGTTAGAGTTCGACTATCCGTTAGCGTAATATTCATCCATCGGTTATCTCAATTAAATAGCTAATTTCAATAATTGAAATAGGTTTTTGAATATAAATATATAGGCGACCATTTTAATTTAAATTGAGAATATATAAATTTCTGACTAGAACTGTGCCTAGAACGTAGAATCGATGAGTTGTACCTAGCTGCTAAGCCATTTAGCCGACATTATACCATCAATATTTCTGCGAAATTCTTCCGCTTTTTAAATAGCTTAAAACTCAGACTTGCTTTTGTGTCTGTATTTAAATTAGGTGGTCACTTCTTTTAAAGTACGAAAGAGAATCAGCCATGTGAATCGGCAATTCTATAATTTATTTCAATAATCAAAAATCACATCGTGGATAAAGGAACGCATCTATCAGCTGTTTTTGACTTTATCTGAATTTATATCGACACGATAAAACACATTTTTTCATACATGAGCTAAAGATTTTTATTTCTATTGCGTAGTTTTACCACCTCTCTGTATCTGAAAAAAAAAATAAACGTCTAGTTCAATTTAATTTAGCATTGTTTAGTCAGATATTATTTTAAATAATCTATACTTTAAGTTTCCTTGCCGTTGTCACAACGCCCATAGAGCCAATATATATTACATCGGAAAAATGTCAATAATTGTAATTTCGAAGTCTCAGTATCATATAACAGGGTGAATTATTTCTTTAGTGCTTTTGTTTCACTCCTAGATCTAGATTTAAGACTTTATTAATTCATTATTTGAGCATTCTTTACTTCACATTTTACAAAATATGTTAAATGGTCGACACGCACTTCATCTTTCCTCGTTAGAGGTCGCTAAAGGCACGCGTTGGTGTTATATTTTAATATACTTATTTTCCAACCAGTCGGTGCATTTTGATTGAGTTTAGTCTTCTTACGAGCCTCTCTGATGGCGGGTAGACCTAGAAACACCTGTCAGAGGGTGGTGAGAGACTCGAATTAAGAGGAAACAGTAGCGATCAACAGGTAGCGAAAACGCGTTCCAAGATTGCGGCTGAAATTACTCTGTAATTAAACACAATATTAAAAAAACGAGCCTCTACCGCCATTAACAAGAACAAAAAAATACACTTTCTTCAAATAAACTTTTTTATCCGATGCCTAGATTTTGTGTCATCTTGGAACTACTAAAATTTTTTTTCTTCAAACGTCAAATAATGATGACATTACTTATCTAACTTGATCCTGTCAAAGTTTGATGTCTCCGCCGGCAGCAGTTTTTTTTCCATTTCTTTACGGCGGAGGGAAAAATGTTGTCATGGCAACAATATGAAACATGTCACAAAGCAACAATACAAATGTCATTAACAACAATTAAGCATCATTTTTATTTATAGTAATATTAAAAGTACAATTAGTTAATGAGGCATTTTCAAAATTGAAACCGTGCAAAAATGTTCCCGACTCTTGATACGCATTGGTAATTGCTGATGATACTGATGGTCGAGCACAACTTTCAGCAATCATTCCCGATGTTGGCGAATCATGAAGGGTTTAAAATTTTTTGAGCATGAATTGTACTATTTATGGTTGAAAATTGCTACGTTTGAAGAAAAAAGAGTATACTTTATTCGGCAAAGAAGCGACTTTTCTTGACTTGCCCTCTATTAAGCGCCTCACTTCGTTCAGCGCGTAATATCGGGTGCGTCAAGAAAAGTCATGCTTCTCCGCCTCATAAAGTAATATACTATTATTTCATTAGTAGCTCCAAAATGACACAAAATCTAGGCATCGGATAATAGTATATTATTCAACGAGCATGTAATGATGGCTATTACTCACGATGATGAAGTTTGCGACACGAGCCGTAGGCGGGTGTCGTAATTCATCAGAGTGAGTAATAGCCATTACATGCAAGTAGAATACTATACTTTTTCTACGACCTTTTTTTATTTTAATTAGTATAAATATAATTATCAACTACTTACGATTTAAAGAGAGAGACATACTTTATTGATACAATGTACCAAAAGTCCATCGACCGAAGTCTTTCAGCCAATTTACACAATAAATATACATTAATACAGTAAATGTTTTTTGTTAATATTAATACAAGACAATAATTAAAAAGAAAAAAAAATTTGTACGTGGCGGTAATCACAATATCACTGACAACTAGTTACAATACAGATGATGATTTAAATAGAGTTGTTTATTGTCTTGATGTGTAGCAGATTTCTTCACAACGTGGGGCTCAATCAAACTTTTGTTATTGTCATTAATAGAGAAATATTTAAATAACTTGTTGAGTCTCTCATTAATAGGTTCAATTCCAGTTTCATCATACAGCATTTTGTTTGATGGATTGTGAAGTGGATTATCAAGATGACGCATTCTAGTGATTTGTCGAAGGCTAATTGTTTCAGCCACTTTTATATTATTTTTGGCAGGACCTTTAGAATTATAGCAAATTGTAGAACCATACTCCACCATGGGCCTGCAAATCATTTTATAAATATTGGCTGCTGTTTCAATCGTAATTCCCTCATTCTTATATGTTAAACTGCTGAAGTGTTTTGCTCTAGTTATAATTTTCCTTTTTATAACTGCTGTGTGGTGGTTGAACTTCAATTTGTTATCTATTTATATTCCCAAATACTTAACAGTTTGCGAGGGTTTAATAATATTGTCACATATGTTTATAGTTGGTGAGTGATCTTGGATTCTATGGTTAAATATTATTAGTTTTGTTTTAGAAGGATTTATTGTTAATCTCCATTTATTTGCCCAAGATATTGTGTCATCCACCTGCCTTTGCAATAAGTCCATTGTCTTTATTAAATTTTTTCCATATGATATCACTGCAGTGTCATCAGCAAATTGTAGTAAATTAGTATTGGCTAGTCTATTGTCGCATATGTCACTGCAATAGAGGTTATACAATAGAGGGGAGAGTGGTGAACCTTGTGGAACCCCTTGTTGCACTGAAAATGAATGGGAATATGTTTCATTTCTTAACTATACACCTGCGCCTTCTAAGAAATTCGTCAATAATCCATATTAGAGAAGGGGATCATTTCATTCTGTGGAGTTTATATAAAAATCCTCTATGCCAAACGGACAAGATTTAAATTATAATAATTTACAAAAATACCCAAATGCTGTGTACCCCTAGGCTGAATAATTGGTTGCCTACTATTACCAAATTCTTATTTACTGTAAAAATACAATAAGAATTAGTCAATCCAAGTTCTATTCGTTTCTGAAAAATTATAAGCATAAATTTGTACCTACTGTCAGTAAATCTAGTAAATAGGAAATGGCTTTTGTCGGTGGACATATTTCATATAGTTGTAATGTGTATTTACATTTAACTATATTTAATATAATAATATAACTATATATAATATGTTATAACATATTTAACACAATATAACTAAACACAATAACAAAATGCGCTAATGTCACTGTCACTAAAATAAGTGATAAACGTCAAAATTTTTAGTAAACAAGCTATAAACGTAAAAAATATACTGACATTGTTACAGTTAAAATTCATTTAAACATATTTAGAAGGTAATTATTGGTATAAATTACAATAATTTTTGTATTTAATAAACAAGTTTTAAGTAATTTTATTTGCAGTTTATAAACGATTAATATTAAAAGTGGCATGCGCCACTTCAGCCCGTGAGTAATGACCCGTGAGTAACTTCAGCCCGTGAGTAATGAACTATTACTCACGGGTACAGTAATGAGTGCTATTATCTATAAAAAAATAGCAAATACATAATGAGCATCTTATTAAACGGTCGTAGAAAAAAAAAGTTTATTTGAAGAAAGTGTATTTTTTTGTTCTTCTTAATGGCGGTACAGGCTCGTTTTTTAATATTGTATTTAATTACAGAGTAATTTCCACATATTAATATATTTTGAAATTGGGCTCTGTACCGCCAATCTTTATTATAGTACGAATACGTGTGCCAAATATCTCGAAAAAATATTCAAAATTACAGCCGCAATCTTGGAACGCGTTTTGGCTATCTGTTGATCGCTACTGTATCACCTTAAGTCGAAACGCAACCGTCTATTAGTCCATGTGGTGAAACCGCTCCCGTCTGAAAAAAATTCTGATTCGGTTTCTTTGCGGATTCCTATTCAAAAATATCCTCTGTAAACAAGTCTGAAGTGTGCCGGGCGGAATTTTTGGGCAGAAATTGTTTAAACAATTTTTTTAAACAAATACAAAAGATTACCTTTTTTGCTCTGGATCAAATTTTTAAGGTTTTTTTTTTGTCATTCTAAACAAGAAAAGTATCTCGAGATTTTTCTTAAAAATAAATAGTTTTCGAGTTATAGGCGATTTAAAATCTAAAAAATGCGAAAATACGCATTTTTGAGGTTAAAAAACTCATATTTAGAATAGTATTTTTGGGGTTTCCAAGTACTCAAATCGTCGTTTAAACATTCATTTTCAAGGTTCTGAAGAGTGATCGCGTCTAGCTTCAATTTACACCGTTGTTATTTAATTGTTATATATGGGTGTCCATCTGATTTTTTTGCCGGTGCGACGCGCTCTGTTTCAACAATCTCCTATTTTACTCCAAAAAATATTTTTTTAGATTCTTTGGAACATTCTAAATAAAATAAGTTTTTTGTCATTTTTCTCAAAAACTAATAGTTTTAAAGTTATAAGCGATTTAAAATCCGAAAATGTGTATTTTCGCTTTTTTCGGATTTTAAATCGCTTATAACTTTAAAACTATTCACTTTTGAGAAAAATGACAGGAAACCTATTTTATTTAGAATGTCCCAAAGAATCTAGAAAAATATTTTTTAGAGTAAAATAGGAGAATGTTGAAATACAGCGCGCCGCACCGGTAAAAAATCGGATGTGGACCCATATTTAAAACAATTAAATAATAACGATGTAAATTGAAGTTAGACCCGATTACTGTTCATGATCTTGAATATAAATGTTCACACTATGTATAATACGAGTACTGAACAACCTACAAAATTGTATTTTAAATATGAGTTTTTAAGCCTAGAAAATGATTATTTTCGCATTTTTTAGATTTTAGTCGTCTATAACTCGAAAATTATCAATTTGTAAGAAAAAACACAAGATTACTTTCTTGTTTATAATGACCCAAAAAACCTAAAAATAATATGTTCCAGACCAAAAAGGGTGATCTTTTGTATGTGTTTAAAAATTTTTTTTTAAACAATTTCTGCCCAAAAATTCCGCCAGGCACCCTTCAGATTTGTTTAAAGGGGATATTTTTTAATAGGAATCCGCAAAGAAACCGAATCAGAAAGTTTTTCAGATGGGAGCGGTCTCACCACATGGACTACGTTTATTTCGTTTCACGCTACGATGGGTAAACCGCTGATGCATTAGTGGAATAGATTCCTAGCATCGCTTGATGCCGTTTAAAGTTTACTTTGATCACTATCGAAACTCATTTCATCTTTCCTCGTTAGAGATCGCTATAGGCATGCGTTGATATATTTCAGTATAATTACCAAGCAGGCGGAGTGTTTTGATTCAGTTCATTTTTATAACAAATACAAGCCTCTCTGATGACGGGTAGACTTAGAAACACGAGATTCAAATTGAATCGAGACGCAATCGTGTACTTATACTTATTTAAATTTCAAAAAATAGGCAAATAGTACAAGTTTGGGAAAACATATGCACACTAACATTTTAAATAGAATTGGCAATATCTAGTATCACCAAAGTAGTATCACCAAAACCAACTTTTCTATTAATCAGCAAATCGCAACAACTTACGTCGCGCTAGGTATGCACAGAGGAGGACTCTCGCGCATGACGGTCTGGGGCTTTCGCTAATTATGGCCCAGTAGAGCCCATTACGACATTCCGAATACCATAGACTGTTAGTAGTTTTAGCCGAAAATTTTAGAAATTCACTGTATCTTTAACACAAAAAATAGTCTGCTCATAAATATTCTGATCTTAAATTGATATTGGTAACGATTTAAAAGACCATTACATAATTTTATAAAAAAAATATGTACCATTATTGTTAAATTCCTATTTTAGTAGATCTTTTTTTGTAGTATATTTTGCATATTACTGCATTATTGTTCAAATCTTTTTAAATACTACTATTAGAACAGGGCAGATCTGTTTTGAGGTGGATGTGAGAGGTGACATTCGGATTTTTGCACATAAAGTTAGGTGATAACTTCAATAATTATAATTGACTTATGCTTCTTCTCAAATATGCCCGGAATATTAATAAAAAAATTTAAAAATTTAAAGATTTCGAAAAATATCGATTCTTTTCTACTTTCATTATAACTTCAAAACAATTGGAACAAAGTCGTAAGGAAAGAAAATAAAGATAATTGAATTTTGTATAATACACGACTGGTTTAAAATGTCTTAAATGATTACCGTTTCTGCAAATTAGCAATAAATGGAAAATAAGGGGGCAAAAAAGACTGTTTTTATTCAATGTATTTCAACTACTTTGGTTGCACCTAGAACCTTCATAATTCGCTTAGAAAATTCTTGCAACATACTAAACCGTCCACCAAATTTCATTAAAATCGACCTAATAGATTTTGCATAATAATTTTGCATAATAATTTTGCAATCTAAATTTTTTTAAAAAAGTTCAAATTTTTAAAAATCTTTTTGAAGAAAAGTTAGACCATTTAGAAATTTGCTAATTTTTTTGCATATAAAGAGGTTCTCTGCCTATCTAACACACTTTACAGAATTAAAATCGGAATATTTTAGCGGCCTCAGCACTGTTTTAAAGTTATAAACAATGTTTTGGCTTATAAACAAATACAGTGAGGACGTTTGAGTTGGAATAAATTCATTTTCTTGAGAATGGGCGACTCTGGAGGAAAATCCCGAAACAGATCGATTTTTATTTTTGAATTATAATTTTTTGGCATAAATATCATACTAGTGACGTCATCCATATGGGTGTGATGACGTACTCTAAATATTGTAATTAATTTAATTCAAAAAAATTTGTTTAATTCAAACCCTGTATAAATAATAATGTTAAAGTTTATATTAGTGAATACAAAATTGAATAGCCTTTCGATTGAGCTATCACACGGCACCTATTCTCATTTAAAAAAATCATCGATTATGTCATCACGCCCAGATGGATGACGTCACTAGTATGATATTATACACCAAAAATTTAGAATTTAAAAATAAAAGTCGACCTGTTTTGAGATTTAGGTATCTCCAGAGATGCCTATTCTCGAGAAAATGAATTAATTCCAACTCAAACGTCCTGACTGTATTTGTTTATAAGCCAGAAAATTGTTTATAATTTTAAAATAGTGCTGAGGCCGCTTAAATAATCCGATTTTAATTCTGTAAAGTGTATGAGATAGGTAAAGAACCTCTTTATATATATGCAAAAAAAATTAGCAAACTTCTAAATGGTCTAGTTTTTCTTCAGACAGTTTTTAAAAAATTTTAACTTTAAAAAAAATAGATTACAAAATTATTCTGCAAAATCTATCAGGTCGATTTTAATGAAATTTGGTGAACAATTTAAGTATGTTATAAGAATTTCCTAAGCGAATTACGAAAGTTCTAAGTGCAACCAAAGTGGTTGAAAAACTTTGAATAAAAACAGGCTTATTTTGCCCCTTCTTTTCTATTTATTGCTATTTTGCAGAAAGGGTAATAATTTAAGACATTTTTACCTAGTCGTTTATCATACAAAATTCAATTATCTTTATTTTATTTCCCTACGACTTTGGTCCAAAATGAATCGTTTTAAAATTATAAGCAAAGAAAGTAGAAAAAGATCGATGTTTACGAAATTTTTAAATATTTTAATTTTTTTATTAATGTTTCAGGCATATTTGAGAAGGAGCATAAGTCAATTATTATTGTTGAAGTTGTCACTTAACTTTATCTGCAAAAACCCGAATCCAAAAATAGACGTTTTTTCACAGATCGGCCCTGGTCTATATAGTAGTAAAACATCTATTTCAAAATAGTAAACATAAAAATTATCGAATATCGAAAGATGTGAATATTCCGAATCATTGATTTTAGAATCTAAGTAGTAACACTCTAAACTAAAAAAGATCTAAAAATACTATAACATAGACCATAAACATTAAACAATTAGAGTTAAAATTATGTATAATAATTATAAGACTATATAGTAAAATATAATAGCGGAATATTTAACTTATGGTCTTTCTTGTCATTTTAAAATTTAAAATAAAAGTTATAAAATAGCAGAATTATTTTTTTCTTTTGTCATAAAATCATGGCAATCCATCTAAATATTATATATTTACTTGCAGCAAACTATTTTTTTACAGTTTAATACAAAAAAAAAAATAGTTGCCTACTCATAGTGGTTTTAGTTTAGAAAAACTAAGCTAATAATAATTAGAGAATAATCTTTTTTATACCTTGACGATGAACAGCTGTAATGTATATCACAAACAACTATATTTTGCACTAAGCAAGACTGGATATGTTAGAGTATATTATCGGCAGCTATTTTTTTTACTTTTAGTACACCTTATGATGTAATAAAAGAACGGAAAACTCGATAAAACATGTTTTTTGTTAATTTAAGGAATAAAATAAATTTCTAGAAGTCATTAGATACAGCGAAAATTAGTTTAACATTCGTATATGCCTGACATTATAATTTTGTAGTTTCTAAAAAAAGATATATAGCTATAAATTTATCTAATTTTGTTCATGTTTACTATTCCTTATTTTAACATTAACTAACTTCGTGTATAGTAAATGTTTTATTTTTTATTAATTACAAAATTATGATCAGCCCAACGATCAACTTTTTAATTAATCCACTAATCCAATAAAACTGACCGCGGGGGATTTGAACAAATACCGAAATAGTTAAATATCAGACAGTGGATTAAAGGGTAAATTTAACACGAACGGATTGGCCCATTTGTAATTTCGGTTACAGGCCCACCCGTGGATGTGGGAGTCACTATGTACGTGCTCAGCATCAGCTCGCTGTCCGAGGTCCAGATGGTTAGAGTCTCAATATCTTATTATTATGTCGAGTTACCCACTTTAATGGTTTTTATTTAAAGTAGACTTAGACCCGTCCCCGTGTGGACTGCAATTCTCGATATGCCGGTATTTGGGAAACAAGTATTACACTATATTATGCCCTTAATTTCATCTAAACAGTAGTTGAGCAGTCTTAATACGTGCTTAAAAATGATTGTCTAGTTTTATTGGACAAGAATGTCTTACGATATGCTAATACATAAAATTCAAAGCTCGGAAAACAAAATAAACTTCAATATATTTCGATGTCAATGCAAATAATTTTGCGGGTTGCATACGAACACGCTGAACCTATTTGCATTTATATTTGTTGTTTTAGTATTAGTTTTAATTTTTTTATGCTCCCTGCAGAAAGTTTCTTATTTACTATTCACGAACGAAACTATCCTACTTATTTTATTCATAATTTTAAATTGGGTTGCACGCTGTAGATAGATCTTTAAAAATTATTCGCAGTAAGTTAGTATATTATAATTTACTACATTTAGCTACGAAGCTACTATCTCTACTACGAAAATTCCTGTTGCATTAATTTCTATTAATGTATCTATGAATTTGCTGTAATAGAAAGGAAATGTATTGACTAATTTTCTGGTTAAGTGTTTACTAATATAAACAACAAAAACCTTAAAAAGTAAACTTTTTCTCGCTCTTATATAGGGTGTTTAACCGGGAAACGGAAATACTTGAATGGTGACTAGCGGTCACTGAGGCGGTTCCAGGTATACTACGTTTATTGCGTTACCGATTTTTATAACAGAGTTACAGCGTTTTATCGATTTTGCCCATTTCTTTCTGGACCCATAACTTTAGAACCACCTTGTATATTTTTTGATATTTGGTTCAAATATGTCTCATTTAGAATTCAAACCACACAACTACTAATCACAAGAAAAATCCAGGTCCGGATTACAAAAATATGTATTAATTCATTATGAACTTGAAACAAAACCCTGTTTATTAAAATTTTCAAGATCCGTTTGCATACTTGAAAATAGCACAAAAAAACTAAGTTTATTGATTTGCTTTAACTTGTTGCCCAGAAAATATAATGACATTAATTTTGAACCTTTTAAGAACTCTTAAGATTAAATGCAGGTACTATTACCATTTAATGATAAATTATTAAATATGTAATTTCATAAAAATAATCAATAATTATTTACTACATTGGAACAAGCCATTTACCAATCACAACAAAAATCCAGATCCGAAATAATAAAAAATATGAAGTAATTGTGAAATTGAATTAACACCTATTCAAATTTTTGAAATCCGTTTGAACATTTTAAAAAAGCACAAAAACTTACCGCGAAAATTTAATGGCTCGCTTCAATTTTTTGCACAGAGAATTTAATGACATTAATTTTTAAATTATATTAAAAGAGTTCTCCTCAAAAATTTCGGCGTAATTTTAAAATTAAAGTGATTAAATTTTCTGCGCAAAAAATTGGAGCGAACCATTAAACTTGGTTTTTGTGCTGTTTTAAAATGTGCAAACGGATTGTGAGAATTTGAATATACAGAACGTTGTCTAAAGTCGGACTGTTGTCGGACTTAGATATTTGTTGTGATTAGTAAGTGGGTGGTTCAAATGTAGTAAATAGGTGTTGATTATTTTTAGAAAACAGTAATTGTTCGTTAAGTTTGATAATTTATTATTAAAAGTTAATAATACTTCCTTTTTAATTGCAGTTCCTTAAAATTTCAATATAATTTCAAAATTTAAGTCTTGAAATTGTCTGGGTTAGAAATCGAAGCGAACCATTAAACTTAGTTTTTTGTGCTCTTTAAAAGTTATGCAAACGAATTTTGAAAATTTCAATATACAGGGTCACTTCAAGGTCATAATTTGGACCTGGATTTTTCTTGTGAGTAGTAGTTAGGTGTTTTGGTTTCTAAGTGAGACATATATGTACCGAATACCAAAAAATATAAAAGGAGGTTCTAAAGTTATGGGTCCAGGAAATAAGGGACAAAATCTACTAAACAGCCTCTAACTCTCTAGATGTAGTATATCTAGGACCGTCTCAGTTACCGCTTTTCGCCATTCAAGTATTTTCGTTTCCCAATGAATCACTCATCTATTTGATTATCTACCCAATGTATATTATTAAAATCTATGTATTTTGTATATTTTTGTTAGATTTTGGAGAGTACAGAGTAATATCAAAAAAATCTAATCGACATTCATAACGAGTAAAATAAACGTTATTTTACTAGTTCAGTAAAATAACGACGCCAACGACGTTCGTCGTTGTCAAAATACAAAAAATATGAATGAATTAAACAAAAATGTTGTTGCTTACTAAAAAAATTCTTCTAATAATTTGTTTAATCTGACTCATGTATATCGGCAATTCAGTAAAGCCGTCCCAGGAACGCAACACATAAATATTGGCAATATCATTTTGAAGTCTTCTACTATAAAATGTATAATATATGTCTGAATTGCCGATATACATGAGTCAGATTAAATAAATTATTAAAATAATTTTTTTACTAAGAAACAACATTTTTGTTTAATTCATTAATCATATCATATTTTCAATATCAATATTTTCAATCATATTTTTTGTATTTTTATAACGACACCCGATTTGGGCGTCGAAACGTTAATAAAATCATTTTTTTTAGTAAAATTGTGGCTTATTTTCCATCAAAACTAGTTAATAAATTACCTAGACAACAAAAAGAAGTCCGGCAGATTTGTTGGAATCTTATTGTCATACTTACTTAGCAAAGCATGTTAATTTGTCGTTTAAATTTCTGGCAGTAAATTTCTAACAAATACTGGAAATTGACTAAATGCTTTACTTATATTATTAACTAAATACTTTATTATGTGTAAAGTAATAAAAAAACGAAGCTTAAAATAAGACCTTGATATAGTTGTTTATATACAAGATATAATAATTTAGAAAGAAATACCAACATAATTTACAAACTTCATAATTATTGACTGATTTATATAAATTAAGGGCAGATAAAACTATAATAATTTAAAAAAAATTTAAGTTTGAATAAGAATTGGCCAGATATTTTCTGCGAATTAACAATAGGTTCCTAGAACTTTCCTCAAAATCCTCTAGTCACAAAAATGTTTAAAATTATGTTATTTTGTTTATAAAACCTATAAAAACATTTAGATGATATTTTAATAAATTTAAACTAAACGCTATTAAAATAGTTTTATCGCTATAAAATATTTTAATGGAAATTTCGTCTTCCAGCTTGGAAATCGTAAAAAATATTATTAAAGATGTCCGAGGTGTATTTCCAAATATCAAACATAAAATGTTGCTAATTTTATTTATGGTTTATAATTGAGAAATATAACAATTAAAACGTAAAATGCTACATTAAATAGCTTCATACCCATATTATGGAACAAGTCATTCATAAACTAATTAAAAACAAAAGCGGTTGATATATCAAAAATTATCCACGTAAATATAATTAGGCATAAAATATATGTAAACATTAATTTGCGACACAAACATTTCTGTTGTCTAATTTCTATTTTGTGTTTACAAGCATCTCAACCATTTATTTTAATTATTTTGTAAATTTATAAATATTTTAGTATGGCAGAACATATAATTTTCATATTTTAACAAATACGATTAACACATATTATGTTTTATTTTAAAATAGGTATGTGCCCTTTAAAACTAGCATAATTTTTTCAGTTCAAGGAGCTTTGGTATTTTTTTCATAGATTTCATTGGTAAATCATACTAATGTTCATGAGTATGTTATTTAATGTTATTTGAGCATCCAAACTATTTGATAATGGTATAATAAAAAAAAACTCGAGGAATTACACACATCTGTAGAAAAAACCCAAAAAACAAAAATTATGACTAAAGTTCAAGAATATATTATTTACTTAGAATAACTAAATAGATAACAAAGACCAGAAAAGAAAACAAAAAAAACTAAATAGATAAAATAGCCAGACCATATTAATAAATTAATTAATAAAAATGGGATTGGTCGCATCTGGAAAACTTTTACATCATTAATACCAAAATATTTTCTGTAAAATTAAATTCAGCAATATTAAATGTTGTTCTGATATACGGAACTCAGAAATGGATAGGCACAGGAACATATTAAAGAAAACTGAAAGATTCATGGAACGACAAAGACGTCACTCGATATGATTTAAAACAAACTAAAATGAATGTTGGACTGTACAAAATGATGGATATAATGTTTATATGACAAGAAGCTTTTATGTTGCTAACCACATGCTGCAAAAATCTTTAAAAGTTGTAAAAGCATTAAAAGATCCAAAAAGGTTATTTACAAAAAGTTTAGGCAGCTTTAAACTTCACATTTTAAAATTAGTTAAAATTTAAAATTTTTATATTTTTTAAATGGAGTAACCTGTAATTTATTTTAGATTTGAAATCTGTTTTGCGTTTCCGTCATAGCAATATAAACTTATGTATAGCCTGCTACAATTGGTGTTTGAAAAATCATATGTTAGAGCAAACCGTAAAATTATAAAAATTATTAATTTCTATGTTTCACAAGTAAGTCAAAATGAAAGTCTACATTATTTTCTTGGTAATTTTAAATGGATCCCCAGTATTTTATATCACTATCAAAAGGTAGGTACGATCACCGTGCTTCAATTTTTTTTAAGACAAGTGATTAGTATTTTTAGATATTTTCATGTATCTAAAATCTAGGTAGACAAATCCAAATCTTTTAAATAAGACGACATGCAGACGACACAATACTAATCACCCAAAGTGTAAATAATTTACCTTGTATGCTGCACAAATTATTTAATATAACTGCCAGAAAATAAAACATGTTAATTTACCCAAAAAATACAAAATGCATAATAAGAACAGACAATAATTTACTAAGATGTAAATTGGAACTAGAGGCTCAGATGATAGGAAAAGTGATAGGGTTTAAATACCTAGGTATCACACTATTTAGATTCGGAAAGCTCAAAGCAGATGTGGAAGATCAAATGAAGAGCTCCAGGTTACCTGAATGAAACAATATGGATAAATAATAATATCCGGAAAGAAATGAAAGGAAGACTTTAGAAAGCAGTCATTAGACCAATAATGACGTCCAAAGAGGACAAAAAGAATCCTAGAAGCAGCAGAGATGAACTTCTTTAGAACGATCTATGGTAACACACTATTGGACATAGCTAGAAGTACAGATATAAAACGAAGATGCAATGTGGAAAAGACGATTAGTGGTAAGACCCCGAAAACGATGGAACGACAATTGAAAGACTGAAGGAATATTGAAAAAATAGACAGAGTCTGTTGACAGAGTCAAATAATCTACGTGCATTTGGGTTTACCTTGTGATCGATTTAATGAATGTTATCAAAATTAATCACTTTCACAATTTTTAACAAATTATTAAAAACTATAGTGATAGTAGATTATTGCTTTCATAATCATCATCAGTGGTGCTAGTTGAGCCTCGATCTTCCTCAGTCTATTTCGCCAGTCGTTTCTCCTATTCATCGGCAACCGTTAGTTATAGTTTGCTACGCCGATCTTCCTCGCGTCCTCGTCCACACCGTCCCTCCATCACAATCTTAATCTATCATTACTTCTAATTCTTACTATTACTATTAACAGAGTTCGTTTGTGTATATAAAATTGATTTTCTTTTGACACATGTCCAGCCTATCTAAGATTACCGATTTTTATAAAGGATATTACATCTCTACCAATTATTATTTTTTTATAATTCTCGTACAATTAAAAATTATATCGTATTCTCCAAATACCCTTCTCTCATATTTTTAAATTATTCTTAGAATATTTCTTTCCAAGATCAGCAGGCGGTTTGCTCTCTGTTTGCTGTCTGTTTTGGAGATGGTCAATGATTCTGATTTATATGGCAGCAGTGGTAGGATTAGTGTTCTATATTATGTTCATATTGTTGGCAATGATATTTTTGTATGTCTTGTAACAAACTCTATTGTAATATTCTATGTAATAGCTGTATATTCTGTGTAAATAAAAACACCCTTCATATTAGTTTTAGATATGGGATGAACTACATGCTCACATATTGAACATGTACTGTAAAACTAAGTTGGTATTATAAAACTTGATCAATTAGACTAATAAAATAAAAAAAAATCAAAATGTAATTCCGTACAGGTTAGAATAAATTTTATATCAAAGTTTATGTGAATACAAAAGATATTTTCAAAAAAGTATCCAAATCATATGGGGAGATCATTGTTTAACTAATTAAAAAGGGGTCATTTTTGCACAATATTTACTTTTTAAACTGCTGAGGTAATTTACATTTTAGGTTTTTAGGATTTTTTTCTACAAAGCTGAAGGATAAATCTTTTACCTAAGATTTACTAAATTAAATTTGACCCCCTATTTATTTAATTAATCATATATAAAATGCAAAAATCAGATTTGCAAAAAAATATTGTGTGCGTTTCAAATAAGCACTATAAATTATTTTATTTAATAGGAGAAGTTGCGTCACGTTACCAGTATTAGGCAAAAAAGATTGGTTAAAAAATGTTTAATCATATATGATATATTTAATTTGTATATTAAATGTTACTATACATATTTTCAATTCCAAAAACGCGGTTGTTACCAAAAGAATATAAATCTGTGAAAAACCTATTACTTTTATTTTTATGTATGTTTTTGATAAATTTATTACTTAATTCAAATTTCAATTTAACACTCCTTTAAAATGGCATTTGAAAATTGTTCTAATTTGTTTATAATTTGTTTTTTTTTTAATAACGTCGCGGAGACTAAACAATTTGAAATGCTGTTCTGATAATTGGGTCCCTAGGAATTTTTCACTAGTTAACACATTTGTTTTGTCATTTTGTCGTTTTTTTTTCTTGTAGTAAAAGATATAGCTTTGCTTATAGAGGGGGTTTCATTAAGAATGTCCAATCTCTGAGTTGTAGATTCTAGACCTCAAAATATCAAGATTTAATCAAAATCGCTTAAATAAAATTTGGCTCCTTATTGAATTAGAAGGTGTTTTATTTAAAAATAAAAAAATTTCTCAATATTTAAAACTATTCGACGTATCCTTTTCATACTTGGTAGAAAGAGTAAATACTATACACCCTATGAAATTGTGTTAAATCCGGCTATTACCAGACGCGTACGACAGGTGACAGTAAATGGTTGACCCTTCCCAAATTCTACGTCACTGGCGAAATTGTCATTTTAGCACAATTTTTAGATTCTCCAATACTCTCTATGTAAATAACATCCTCTTTACTCGTAACGCTAAAGTTATTAGTTTTCGAGATATTTGAAGTTAAACATGTACCGACACAGTTATTTAGTTATTTTGATTACTAGGTATATTGTGCCGCTTAATTTTTAAATTTTAAATATCTCGAAAACTAATGATTTTATCCTTAAGAATGAATAATAATATGCTCTTCAGCCTTAACGATAAAATCAGTAGCTGTCTAGATATTTGGAATTAAAAATTAAGCGGCACAAAACATTAATCAAAATAACTGTGCCGTTACATGTTTAACTTCAAATACCTCGAAAACTAATGACTTTATCTTTACGAGTTAAGAGTAAGTTTTTTACATAGAGAGTATTGGAGGATCTAAAAATTGCGCTAAAATGGCAATTTAGCCAGTGACGTAGAATTTGGGAAGGGTCAACCATTTGATTTCCCCTGTCTTACGCCTCTGGTAATAGGCGGAGACCTGTATTTAACATAATTTCATAGGGTGTATAGTACCTACACTTTCTACCAAGTATGAAAAGGATACGGCGAATAGTTTTAAAACACTGAGCAAAAATATTTTTTAAATTTTTAAATAAAACGCCCTGTAACTCAATACGGACCCATATTTTATTTAAGTGATTTTCGTTTAATCTTAATATTTTGAGGTCTAGAATCGACAACTCAGAGAATGGACATTCTTAATGAAACCCCCTCTATAAACAAAAGTATATCTTTTACTGCAAGGAAAAAAAAAAGAAGAAGAAAAAACGACAAAAAAATTTGTTAATTAGTGAAAAATTCCTAGGAATCAGATTATCTGAACAGCATTTTAAAATGTTTAATCCCCGCGACGTTATTAAAAAAAAATTATAAACAAATTAGAACAATTTTTAAATGTCATTTTAGATGGGAGTTAAACTGAAATTTGAATTTATCAATACATTTATCGAAAACATACATAAAAATAAAAGTAATGGAATTTTAAACAGGTTTATATTCTGTTGGTAACAACCGCGTTTTGGCAATTGAAAATATGGTAACATTTGAAAACAAATTAAATATCTCATAAATTATTAAATATTTTTTAACTAATTTTTTTTACTTAATACTGGTAACATAGCGCAACTTCTCCTATTAAATAAAATAATTTATGGTGCTTATTTAAAACGCAAAAAATATTTTTTTGCAAATTTGATTTTTAAATTTTATATATAATTATTTAAATAAATAGGGAGTCAAATTTAATTTAGTAAGTCTTAGGTGAAAGATTTGTCCCTCAGCGTTGTAGAAAAAAAAAACAAAGACCTTTATTAATATGTAAATTTCCTCAGCAGTTATAAAAGTAAATATTGTGCAAAAATGACCCCTTTTTAATTATTTAAACAATGATCCCCTTATATGATTTGGATACTTTCTTGAAAATAATATATCTTTGTACTCACCTAAACTTTGATATAAAATTTGTTCCAACCTGTACGAATTTACATTTTGATTTACATGTAGTGTAATCTTATTTTACTAGCCTACAATATAGTCATTTATCGTTTAGCTTTAAATATATCTATAGGAGTTATAACATCTGTTTGAAAACGTTAAAACATTTGACTATATGTTTAGACATTACGCGTTTTTGAAAATATAACACTGTAGGTAAATTTCATTGTAAAATACACTAAAGTAACATACTTATGCCATTAATAGGAGACTAAATTGGTTTGTAAATAATATTATGTGTTAAAGTGTCAAAAATAAAACGATGAAATTGATTTGAGAATTTGTATTTCTGCTGTGTTACATAGTTATAACTTTAATCAATGTTTATATCTTTCTATCTGGTTGAGCTGAAAACAAAACATCCAGGCGAATTTACCAACAAAATAGAATAATATAGTAAGATGAACAATCGTATTTAAAATTTACGCAAAATTCTCGAGGCCGGCCTTAGCAGGGCCTGCCCGGCTCAACATCGTGAATTGCAGTCCCGGCCGCGAGCGAGCACGTATTTACTACGTTCGCAGCCCGGCGGCAGGCCAAGGGCACGAGTTTGATTTGGTTTTCATTTGTTTGGGCGCGCGCAACTCAGGAAAAGTTTGCTTGCGGTTACAGGCCCGCCTGTGGATGTCGGAGTCACCATGTATGTGCTGAGTATCAGCTCCGTCTCGGAAGTTTTGATGGTATTTACGCCTTCCATTCTCTATATCTATATTATACTTGATTTTTCAGCAGTTGGACATTTCCCAGAGTTTCTAATCGAGCAATATTTTATTACTAAGAATATTATATTATGACAATATTTATTAACGTGACTTTTTTTAGATATTCTAAAACATTGTGTAATTTATTTTTCTTCGTTATTCCCATGGATAAGTATAAAATACATTCTGTCTCTTAATAAAAATACAGTGATTATTATTACTTACATATCGTTTACCGGTTGATCCTGTAGTGATCCTTTCCCAAATTAACATATTCCTTTTCTAACTTGGCTACAACGTACCGAAATCGAAGATGACTAACTAGTCTGAAATACGTGAGTATATACGGTTGCCTTCCACCTTTTCATATACATAGTTTCTTTTGTATTAACAATTTACTTTGCGAGTTTTGCCTGTTTACTCAACATTATTTATTATATAGGTAATTATATACCTGGCTTTATTGGCTTATTCATTACATCGAATAAGACCACAATCATTGTTTACAGCCTTGGAGAAATATATTGTGTATTTTATAAAAACTACCTTAATATAATTACAAAGATTTACAAAATATGCTTTTTAATAAAGTTTGCTTGATTAGAGAAACACTCTTCTTCTTTTTCTGGGGAATGGCCCTCCACAATTGGTGTACTTTTTGATAAACTTGATCGCATCACTAATGTACGATGTGTGTTGCAACCCACATTGACAGTCTTGTGTGTATTTTGAGTTTCGATAATCAGTAAATATAACTATCGATTTCTACTTGTATCTCTCTGTACCATAAACTAATTCATTATAACAATTTATTTATCTTAGCCTGGAGAAAAATGCAAAGAACAAAATATACATATATAGAGGGTAATTCTCTGGGAGTCCCAACGAGACGTTTTAAAGACACTTGACATACTTAATATCTAAAAGTTTAGAATATGGGGTTTTTACATACACTCAATTAATCTAAAATATTTATAGCCTTCTACTACTTCCGGTTATACTGGAAGTTGACAAAAACTTTTTTATTGTAAATCTGATACCTTTTATATTATTAAGATTTGGATGGAACACCTGACAAGAGTTCTCTCAATATCAGATTGTGCTATCTTGCACTGAGTGTTTAACAATATTATGATCAATTTTATCCTGAAACGTAAACAGTATAAATTTTTTCAGTAAAACAGTAACATCTAGTATTTGACACGCTGTGTCGTTATAAAAAATAAAATTGTAAACATGTTGTTTGCAACGAACATTTTTCGAGTGTCGTATTATGTATAGGGATGTTTTGTGTCAAATAAATCGGACATTATTTTAGAATAGGATTGGTAATATTCACGTAAAACACTCGCTGTAAAGTAGCATAATATTATATTACGAGTATTCTCAGAGGCTTGTTCTATCGAAACGTTTAACATTATACTTAAGAGAAGAAAGTATCTTCATTATATTTAAGGGTCAACTTCCTGTATAGTTTCCGGTAGGTGGCTTTAAATATTATAGATTAAATAAGCATTTTTAAAATCCCCTTATCTCAAATTTTCATATAATAATTATGTGAAGTTTCTCTAAAACTTCTAATTAGAAGTTGTAAATGTATATGCATTTCATTAAAAGGCTTTGTTTACGTACATTTGTTATAATAAATTTGTTTTGGCAGCAGTAGGTGCCTACAAGATATGATAGTTGCAAGAGTATTAATAGCTTGTAAGGGTAAAAATCAGTCGTCATCTTGTTCTGTAATAAAAAATATCGTTCTTTTTCGAAGAACTAATAGTAAAGGTTTTAATTGCAAATCAGTTAAAGCAAAGGTGAACGTTTATGAAGTGTTGGATAAATTTTTCGAGGGTAAGTCATGGAACAAAAATATTTTTTTATCTACACACAAAACCACATCCATCGCGCAGGAAAATATTTTGTTTCAAATAATTACTGTAATATTCTTTGTATTCAGTTTTATAATAAAAGCTTTTAGTTTTTTTTTTTTAGGTTGGTTTTTATGAGAACGATAAAGTAAAATATGTTTTGAAGAGATTTAAATATTAATTATAGACCGGTATCGCACAAAACAATTTAATTAGAAAATTGACAGAACATAAGTTTAAATTGTTTATGTCACTTTTGCACTTGTGTAATTAAATATTTTAGATAAACATGTTTAAAATTATTTCAAAAACGTTTTATGTAGTGCAACATAAATATAACAACTTATTGATATTAGTTCAAAATTTATAGATCAGTAAAATAAATAAATTTTGGAAGTTGTTCTTAGAAAATATCTTGAGTTTATATATCTCATTGGCTTAAAAAATACAAGAGTTTATATTTAATTCCTCTAAAATGCAATGAAATTATTTTAGCTTCGGAAAGTTTTAAATTCTCTAAAATTATTTCGTTTTTAAATTGAAGGGTATAATATTCATTTAAATAGGTATTATCAGACCAAATAAAAGGAATTTTAGATATATTTAATTAATTTGGCACCGACAGTTCAGCGTAAGGATACCTTAATCTTTTTTATTACATTGTTGATGATTTGTGATATATTTTCACAATCGCAGTGTCCATTTAACTAGCGCAGGGATTTGAATTATTTGTTCTATTTTGCTAGTTGTTGTTCCATAAAACTTTATATAATCCATAAAAATTTATAAGCATAGTCGTAAAATATTTTGTTTACTCCACACACTAAATTAAAAGTACTTATTGTCTATTGTTCATTTCAAAGAGGTTCTTGGGATTTTGAGATCTTTCCTAGATGTTAAATAGTTAGGAAATTGTAACAAATATTTCTTCCTATTTCTCTGCTACAATAGCGTTAAATAATAAATATTATTTTTATATGGCATTATTTCACAATTGCTTGTATTTAAAATTACATTTTATAATTGTTGATGTTTCGATTCCCAATCTGAAATCCCAAAATAAGAAGGTTATTACGCATATAGTCGTGTATTTCTTGACGTTTGACAAAAAAATATTGATAGACTACTCACCCGGCTTTCAACAGGCACGTAGCCTTTTTGAGGTGTTTCACCTTCGGACTGATATTAAATTCTTATTTGTTATGTATTTATGTGTTGCGTATTTATGTGTTGTAAGACTTTTAGTATTGACAACCAGAACCTGCTACATTCTACTAAATAAACAACAAAACTGTTGCTGATTCATCAACAAGAATGTAAAGACAATGACGGATTAACTGAAGGTCAAAGATACATTATCAATAGGTTACATAATATACAATACATAAACACACAGTATACAAATACAAAACACATTAATACAAACCAAATCAAAATATAATATCAAACCAAAATGAAACAACTTAAAACATGGGATAATATTGTAATAATATAATATTATGCCTACCCTACGAGCCCGAGTGAGCAGCATGTCAAAGTTGTGGTGAATGTGGACACAGGAATAGGCGGATAAACCCCTTTAATTACATTTTAATTTTTTTTAATGCACAAGGAAAGGAAAGATTTTTCCTGTAGCTGTCTATATACTATCAACAACAAAAATATTTAATGAAAAATCCTTTGTAAAAGGTATAAAAATATTTGTTAAAATCAGTTTAAGGGCTAGATCACAGAGAACGTTTTCGATTCTTTACAAAATAATCATCTGTGTTAAAACAGGCTAATTGCAAGCTGAGCCACCAAAGACATACTAGGGTGAGAACCCTTTAAATGGTATATAATTGTATTATAATCGCATATTTGCTTAAAATTCCATGTGATGAATGGTATGAATTTCCCCATTACGTGGGTTGCAAAGTGAGTTGGGTGGGTTGCGAAGTCACGTGATGGGGAAAGATACTTTGCCGAAGGGCATAATTCTTTATAAATACCATCCATCCTATGGAATTTTTACAAAATATGCGGTTATAATACAATTATATACCATTTAAAGCGTTCTTACCCCGGTATTTCTTTAGTGGCACAGCTTGCAATTAGCCTGCTTTACCACTGACCAAAAAGCCTGCTTTCTGTACAAAATCGAAACGCTCTCTGTTATGTACTATTATGTAGCCCTTAAAGGGATTTTAATAAATATTTTTTTGCCATTCGATACATATTTCTTATTTTTTTTTTTTATTTTTTTAAATCTATTTCCGGACTTGAAATCTATACGTCAAACAATTATTATAAAATGTAATTTTCATTAGTATCTATCAATTGTAGCTTGATCACATAAATATAATACTCGTATTTAACTTAGTCACAAAAAAGTTTCAGAATTAAAAAATATGTTAAATCATTATACCTGTTTTATCTCATTTCTATTGAACACAACAAACTACATTATGTACAAGGATGCTTATATTTTTCGTGCAGCTACTCATACAAATTATATTTCACAGTGTTACTGCATCTATCTCCTTCAATACGATGTGTCAGTAAATTTGAAAATCACTATAAAGTCCGAAGGATTTATTTGTCTCATAAAGAAAATATATAAGCATCCGTCTCTGATTTCTATAGATCTTATAAAAATTGCTTGGAATCTAGTCTAAATTAAAAATTTACGCGTTTTTTGCAAGTATGTAAATATGACTGTACGTAAATATTTGTGCCAGATCACAATTCTAGGGATCATAAGCTAGAAGAGATAATCTTAAATTTGCCCTTATTTTAGTACAGTTATACAGCTTTATTATACTTATATTTTGAAGTAGATACTTCTAATGATCTAGTAATATACACAGAGGAGAAATTTAATTACACAAGTTGGCAATAGGAAGCAAAAGAATTCACAAATTTTAGTAACTATAAAACGTACCTATTTTTAGTAAAAATCAATTTATAGTAAAAAATATTAACTATTTTTTAAATACATTCAGTCTTGGCTTACTCTAAATAAAAATTATTAAATAAACTAAATATATCTAGCGCATTAATAAAATTTATTATATATTTTTATTTTACTCCACTGAACAGTAAAAGATATTTTATACATAGTTACAGGTAAGATGATAATTTGCTGTGGTCGGTGTTTTTCTTATTATCTAAAAGTGTAAAACTTGAAGATGAACCACATACTAATAAGTCTTCACACTTCCTATATTATAGCATATGGAAGGCATTTTGCTAAAGTGCATGCACTGTATATAGTACTGGATTAAAATATGTATAAAATATCGACAAATTTAAGGTAATTTGGTTATATTAAAAATACTGTTATTATTTTTCCTGATTGGAAATGTCTTATTATAATATAGTATTCAATTATCACCGTTTATATTTCCTTTTTACCTTTCATTTATTCTTTTTTATTTCGGATCCATAAAGAATATTTACTTAAATACCTAGCCAGTTTTTTTTCTTTTAAATACCTAGTATAATTTTAGTTCAGTAATAAAGGGTATATTAAATTATAAAATGTTTAGTTTATCTAAAACACTGAATTTTGTAGACCGGTAACCAAAATAATCCAAAATAAGGAAATTTCTTTGAGACAAATTGGCTTCTTACATTTTTCATCTAATTTAAAATGTAGAAGTGCTGTGTAACTGTAAGATCTATATACCTAAAGCAAGTACAAAATATACCTAAAGCAGGTACAAAAGCAAGTAGACTGACAGAATGCCTAGTAACACTACATAGTGACACCAACATAATAACACTGAGATAAAGCCAAGAATTTATAAAGCCAGTACGATCAATAATAGGATACAAAGATTGCAATGGGCCAGGCATGTGAGATAATGATAATAAGGGAGATGAACGGTCTGCAGAAGTCCAAGTTTTATAGCTAGTTCTTGGTGAAAAATCTTTCCTAATGAGTCATAGTGTTCTTTATAATCAGTTCCGACGTGGGTGGATGGTTTTTTGTGCTTGAATCCGTATCGGCGTTTGTCGTTTTGTACCAGAGGGTCGATAATATTCTTCAGATAATTTCTAGTTGTAATAACCTGATCCTGAATGGTAAGTTGGAAACCCTCCATCTCGAGAAACATCGCTCCTGATATCAACCGATATTTATACGCTGTATTGTCGACATATTTTTGACTGACCTCATTGAGATGCCACCCATGCAGAGTTTTGCCCATCCAGCTGCGCAATTTTTCTTGCTTAGATAGATGGTTTATGCGCTTTTCTTGGTCCCTCAGCTTAGGTGGCGTTGTGTCATCTACTGCGTAGACTGTGCGATGTTAAGTTGATATCTCAGCCTAGGCCTGAAAATAAATTCTTAAGTTAGCAATTTGTTTACCCAATTGCTCACTTATGTCCATTAGTCCTCTTCGCCTCAGATACCACGCTAATGTTGCTCTCTTTACTGCACAGCGTGGATATGTTTTTGTGCCTCTGTGACAAGGTATCTTACTTTAGGCTGAAGATTTTCTAGATCCATTTTTGACCACTGTCAGTATATGCTTTAAAAATATAACTATATTATCATCGATAATATAGTTACTTTATATATTTTCAATATACCCATAACCCGTTTGTACGGCACTGAATCAAAGGCCTTCTTGTAGTCAATGAAAAAAAGGTACCTTTTTTGGTGTATGCCTGGTTATAAATAACTGAGTCGATAATAAGTTGTTCTTTGCAACCCACGGAACACTTACCTCAACTTTACTGTTAAAGTTATATGATAATACCAGCGAAAGTCTTGCTTTAATAAAATAATTAAATATTGTTAAAAACAAAACCTTATTGGGACCAATTCTCTGGTAACACCTTCGTGGTTTCTAAATTTTGCAAACCAACGAATTACAGGAGCAAACAAGGCTAAGGCAGATCTAAGAGCATCTTACTTCTTGCCTATCCAGCGCGGTAAAATTCCAACGAAATTGATAAACGATAAAACGATAATTATGATTATTTACTCTATGATAATATTTAGAGCACAGTATTGGTAGACACGCCGAGCTACACAGGATGTGACCAATATGTACAGAGTTGGAAGACAAGTAATTGGGTGATACTGAAATGTATCTCGGGTGTTTTTTTGAACCTTTGGTATTAAATAAATGGTTCCGTGAAACTCATGTATTGATATTATTTCTGTCAATTCTTCGGAACCAACTATAATTGACCGTATATTAATAAGATTGGTATTCCAATCGAACAATATCCTCATTTGGAGAAATACTTATAATTAAGTTCTTGTCTTTATTTTGACGCCTACGATAATTGACTACTTTCATTTACTGACATTAAAATTTGTCCAAAATCTATGTCCAAAGTCATAGACGTCATTGAAAGAAGCTGTGACTTATAATGGAAATGGGCTGGACACGTTGCCAGAATGAAGGATGGAAGATGGACTCGCAAACTAGTTGAATGGAGACCAAGAGTCGATAAACGTAGCAGAGGAAGACCACCAACACGATGGCAAGACGACTTCCGAAAGACAACAAAAAACTGTATACAGAAAGCACAAGATAGAACACTTTTGAAACAGGGGAGGCCTATGTCCAGCAGTGGATCGAGAGAGGCTGATGATGATGATGATGACATTAAAATATTTATTGTTGACGTCAATGGTATTAATAAATTTAAGTACATTTTACATAAAAGAGGTTACAACTCGAAATATCTTACTAATCCAGAAAGCGTATACTTTACTTCAATCTAATTATTTTATCAAATTACAAAGGCCGCCTGTATTCGTGATAATCAACTCAAGTTTCTCTTTTATTCATCATAATTTCCTTTGGTCATGCTAGTAATGAATATCTGAATTAATTTGTCCACTTTTCCGGGGTTTGTTTATTTACGACCGCTTTTTCACGTTTAGGTTAACAACCTTTAACCAAGACTCCCATAAATTTAGAATTTAACAAAAATTGTTTAACGCATAATTTCATATTAAATTTTAATCTGAAATTACTTTGTCGATAGTCTGAATGTTGATCGGATTAGTAAGTGTTCTTGAATGCACACACATCATACACCCACACACCACACATCTTTTTGTTAACAAATTTTCTCTGTATCATTTATGTAGTCCATTGCTATTAACTTTACTAGGTTCTAATATGGTTAATGGTTTTATTTGTTCTTAGTTTGTTTTGAGTTAGATGACTAAATTATTCGAGTTTTAGTTGTTTTTTCTATTTTTTGTTTTATTTAGGCAGTCTGCTTTAAGGAGGTCGGCATTTTTGAGCAGTATTTATCTCATTAAATTTATTCCACTGTCTCAAATTATTTAACCATGATAAAATGCATCTTATTCCAATACTGCCCTCCAATACTCCTCTCAACACATGACCCAGATATTTAACCCGGCACCTGCCACGTGGGGTGCTACCAGCACCCCATAACACATTTTTACCAAATATTTGGTATTTCAAGTTTGGTAACCGAGCTGTGCGTCATATTAGCTTTCTATAATATTATATAGCATAGATGTGTTACTGTTTGAAGTGGTTATTTAGTGTCATTCTGAACTTATAGCTCTAAAGTCGAATTGGGGTGTCATCATCTGGCACTTTAAGTTTTAATTTTTTTTTTTAATTCTTGATAAACAGGTCAAATTTACATTTTTTATTGAAATAACTTATTTAAATTATTAATATAGACTCTATACTCACTAAATCTTAATTTTTCTAGAAATTTTACTTGACTTCATTTATTATGGCTTGGTACTTGCTAATTTGCTTATAACACTTTCTTAATTTTATTTT
This sequence comes from Diabrotica virgifera virgifera, assembly GCF_917563875.1. Taxonomy (NCBI): domain Eukaryota; kingdom Metazoa; phylum Arthropoda; class Insecta; order Coleoptera; family Chrysomelidae; genus Diabrotica; species Diabrotica virgifera. Next base: position 121,336,343 of record NC_065449.1, read on the forward strand.
TTAAATTTTATAACATATTAGTGGCCAATAAGTTAATAAAACATGTTTTTTATATTATTGTGTTACTCAACACATTATTGTGTTTTTTAAACAATGTTCTGTGTAGATCACAGAAAACTTTTAAGGGGTGCTGTGAGCACCCCACGTGGCAGTTGGCGCCTTGCAAAGCCACGTGGCAGGTGCCGGGTTAAGCTTGCTTATCTTAATAAGTGTATTTAAGTATTATTTCTTTTCGTTGTTTCATTCTTCTCAATAGCTTAGCATCTCTTGTTCTGTCGACTACCCGGGGAAACCCACTTAAAACGTGTGGGAGTCATATGTTGTCCTAAGGCCATATCCATAGGATTTTATATCCATCCTTTGGATTTTACTATTTTTTTACACATATAAGGCTTTTAGTCTATTTTTAAAAGGTTTTTACCTTTGTATTTTGGGTGGCTCACCATGTTCTTGTAACACTGATGATGCTCTTTTTACAGAGCGAAAACGTTTTGTTTCTATGTTTGTAGCCCTATAGGGGCTTTTTAAACTAATATACCTTTTACCAGCACAAAAATTTTTTATTAAATTTTATTTTCTTTTTGATGAAATTTTGATATCAACGATTTTTATTTCATCTACCTATATAATATTATACATATCTATATTAAGGACGTTGCTCGCTTTATATTTCACATGAGTAATATATCTAATAAAGCTTTTCTACGCATTAACTACAGGTGCTACACAATAGACAGTTTCTACAACACATATTTGAAATAATGCTTCTCTATCATTCTGCCATTTACGCCCAGATAATTTCATCCTCTGGGATTGCTTTCTAACCCATTTTGTTATTGTGAAATTAACCGTTAAATTCATTTGAAATTTAGGTGTTGAATGTAAACGGATGACCCCATATGTTTGGACATTATTTAATCAATCCGATTTCATTTTAAATAGGTCGCTGGATGATTATGAGCTAGATTAATTTGGGATTGTTTGTTTCGTTATACCTGAATATATTGTATACAATAATTAGGTGAAAATTGATAAAATTGAAATTTGTTCGTACAAACTAAATTTAGTTCAGTCCGTGAAACTGAAAAAATTTAAAGAATAATAAATCTTTGTGAATGTAATTTTGAAATTCTTCTTCCTGCTTCCTTAATAGGCTCGCGCCTGTTCCATCTTCGATTGTCTCCCCTTCAGGTATCCAGGTTGTTACTCCATCTCTTCCTTGGCCTTCCTATACTCCTTCAGCTGTTTGGCCGAACTTTATGTAATATTATTTAAGACTGGTTTATAGCGTCCTGCGCCTTCCGGTTCCTATTTTCCAGCCTCGTCGATATGTCCAATCTCCTGGTCGTAGATATCTCTCAGACATTGCTTTTTGGATTCCATTTATCCAGGTAGTTTTCGGTCTTCCCCCTTTTCTTCTTTCCGGGGTTGCCATTCCATTATCAGCTTTAGGAGTCGATGTTCCTCCATTCTTTGTATATGTCCATACCAACAAAGTTGTTTTTTGTTGGACTTCTTCTATTATGTTTATGTTATGTGCTAATTTATGTAATAATTTTTCTAATATATGTAATTTAATGCCGAAGGTTTAAATAATAATTACATATTTAGAATATTATGGTGTTACGTAGACATAATGATATTTTAAGAAATAGAAAAACGATTGTGACATTAATAGACTTTAGACACAATATACATTTAATATGACAGACAAAACCCGACATAATATAATATATAATATACATAAACAGAATAAATATAAATAATTTCTTTAGATACTTTAAAAATGTTCTTCTTCTTCCTCTTTTGGCATCATAACCCCGGATGGTTCTTTGCATGTCTGGCTATGTCCTTCCATTCGGATCTCTTTTGTGCGCTTCTTCTACATTGTCTTATATTCATGGTTTTCAGATCATCTTAAACGTCTTCCAACCATCTCGTTGTAGGTCTTCCTTTTTCGCCCTCCTATCAGATTCCATTTTAATACTTTCTTTGTTGTTTTTTCATCTTCTTGTCTCTGCACATGTCCCAGCCATGACAGTCTTTGACTTTTCACAAATTGTACAATATCGTAACCTCGTTGTTTCTCCTGAATTTTCATGTGCCGTCTTTCCCTTGCACCGGGCCATATACTTTTCTCAGTATTTTTCTCTCAGTTTAAAAATGTTACTTTTTCTTATTTAATCTTAAGTATGTTTCTCTTAGTTTACGGCAAAATTGTCCACTTTTACTAGCTGCTTACCAACTCCACTTTCTACTTTAGTTTATACCTAATTCTATAGTATTCAGATCAATGGAATAAAGTTAAGCGTTTTTTGTATCAGTAAATGTTAAACGATTTTGGTTATCAAGAAGTGTAGACTTATTAATGCACGTGTTTAATAATGGTACATTATATTTTCTGGGCTTATATGTTTGAGAATATTGTTATTGACGGCTTGTCTGCCACAGCGGCATATACATCTATTAAATTTGTTGTGGAAATGGTTTTACACGTTTCCTCTAAGGCCGCTTACAGACGAACTACTTTTTGAAGTCGATGTCGGCAGCAAAATGTCGAGAGTTTGTGGTTGTCTGTCGCTACTTGAAGTCGTTATTTAATAGCACTGCAAAACGCATTTCTTTTCACACGGGTGATTTCTCGACTGCACTACAACTTCTGTCGTCGGTTGTCGCTGATTCCGACGGCTGATTTCTCAATATATGTAGAGATCCTCTTTTCACACCAAACCACTTTTAAACGCCGCTAGTAGCGACAAAAGCAATGTTGTTCGAATTAATCTGCTCGTATAGAATAAATTTTTTCGCTGCTGTTAACTACAAAAAAAGTCGATCAGAACCACAGCAAACGCCGATATAAGCGACAAGGCAGCGACTTTTTGCGGTTGGCTTCGACTTCAAAAAATGGTTCTGTCTGTAAACGGCTTTTGGCCGCCAAAAGAAATTTATATTACACTAAGTGCAAGCTTACGACCTTCTACAAAAATGAATCGAAAAAAAAAACAATGGCGAATAACAAATAATATTTATCAACGTTACACACATTCAAAAAACGAGCAATTTCTTTTACATTATGTGCATTTGCATTCCTATTAAGTCCGTATTAATATTTTGGACATCTTGTTTTGCAGATTCATTTTAAGATTATTGTTGCATCTTTCCATTTTAGGTACTCTGTGTTCCCCATTCTTGTTTGAGTGTCTGTGATCTGTCTAAGCCCGTGTTTTTTATGTATGTTTCATGCTCGTTTAGACTGCCACTTATTGGTCAGTTTCTCCCACATATAATTTTTTGCATTTACTGGGTATTTTATAGATTGAGTTATTTGATTTCTCGTGTACGTGACCTAGGTTTGGTTTTAGACTGGATAGACCTAAGTGTATTAGGTGTTTTGGAATTCGTTTTTATGTTGTACCTACGTATTTTCTATTTTCTACGGCCGTGATAAAAGAGCTACTTTCACGCACGCATTTCGTCTCCGAAAGTTGCACTTTCCCGCACGGCGTGCGGGAAAGTAAAATACCTTGTAATATGGCATTATAATATATTATAATACATGCAATAAACTAATATTTAGATACTATTTACTAATTTATTTCAAATTTATCTTATTGTGTTCATGTTTTAATGAAATTAGCGCGATAAGTCGATGAAATAAAATTATTTTGACATAATATTTAAAAGTCAGATCAGTAGACAATTACAATGGTTTTGAATGGTTTTGAAAAATAACTATTTCCTAACTAGTGCTGAAAGTGATACCTTTACGCACGAGACTGCCGTTGACCCGAACGACGCGATAGCGGAGTTCGGGCAAGCAGTCGAGTGCGGGGAAGACACTTTCCGCATGAGTTAGGAACAGTATTTTTTCTAGGGCCGTTCGTTTGGAAAAATCCACAAAAAATAGAGTTATATTAATTTTTATTTAGAAGTGAAAATACACAAATTAATTCTTTGACAAGGTTGTCGAAACCAAACTTTCAATATAATGGGTTACCACGACGACGATATTGGTTTCCATGACGACGATTCAAAATCATTGTAATTGTCTACTGATCTGACTTTTAAATATTATGTCAAAATAATTTTATTTCATCGAATTATCGTGCTATTTTCATTAAAACATGAACACAATAAGATAAATTTGAAATAAATTAGTAAATAATATCTAAATATTATTTTATTGCATGTATTATAATATATTATAATGCCATATTGCAAGGTATTTTATTTTCCCGCACGCAGTGCGGGAAAATTTACTTTTACGCACGTCGGCAGGAAAGTGCAACTTTCGGAAACGAAATACGTGCGTGAAAGGGCCTCTTTTAGCACGGCCGTAGAAAAAAAATGATTTTAGGCAAACGTTCCATCACCTAATATAATACACTAAGCAGCAAGATTAACGCACCACCTGAAAAATAGGACATTTTTGATGTCTTTAATTTCATACACCTATTATCCGATTTTAGTAATAATTTTTTAAAATATTATAGCCTTATTCTTTAACAATATTTCGTTTTTAATATAATTGCTAGACAGGTAAGTTGTCATTGTATACCGGCTGTCTCCATCATACTGTGTTTTTTCTAACTAAAAGTTCGGAACACCCTGTAGAATATTCTAGTATTTATAAAATGTTGAAATTAAAACTTAATTGTAGCCATAGGCTTTCTTAACATTTTGTTATTTGATCTATTCGCCTATGTTCGATAATACAAGAGATATGTACTTTTATGTTACAAATTAATGAGATTTGCTATTTGGTCTTGAACAATATCATTCCAAATCTCGAGAGCTACTGTTTCTACCTCTTGTATGGTTGTAAGGGGTGGCAAACGCTATCGTAGTCTTCTGCCAATTATGTTTCACAAATGTTCGATTGGGTTAAGATGATCTAGATTATGCGGTGGCCAATTCAAAGTCCAAAAGATTTACCTGTTGAAAATATTCGCTAAGAGTTCATTCAACGTGAGGTCTTGCATTATCGTGCATTATCAAAAAACTGATATCAATATAAGGAGCCGACAGCATGGTAGCCACGTCCTTCACTTATGTAAGGTCACTGCTTGAACACAGTCATCGCGGGTCAAATTCCTGGTAGCGCGTACCATTTCCACCAAACAACAAAAAATATTACAGACTTAATTGAAATTTTAAATACTAAATCTACTAATTTTTAAAAGAAATCAGAACAATTTTTGTCTATTAACAATTCAACATTTATCAAATTGTTAATTTTTCATAGCCCACTGTAGGGTTGGTTGTTAAACTATAAGCAGAAAATGAGGATTTATCGACGAAAAACATGGCTAGTTGTTAAAGTACCTAACTTTTTTGTTTTCTAATATAAATGAATGAATTAAATAACAGGATGTTAAGAAAGCATAAGGCTACAATTGGGTTTTAATTTCAATATTTTTCAAATTACGATAAAATATTCCACAGGGTGTTCCGTAGTTTTAGAAAAAAACACAGTATGATTGGTACAACCGGTATACAATGAGGACTTACTTGTCTAGCAACAATATTATTACAGGGATATTGCTAAAGAATAATCCTATAACACATTAAAAAAAATACTAAATTCGGACAAGCGGTTTAGTTAGGAAATTGGAGGCATCAAATTTGTCCCATTTTTAAAGTGGTTCGTTAATTTTGCTGCTTAGTGTAGATTTCTTATGCGTCCAGAGGATGATAGGTTTTGCTAATCAGAATTTGTAGAATCATTTCTTTATTTCGCAATCACCGTGATTAAAATATTATATTCTCTTAACATAGATCGTCTCTTGATCTTTTTGAGCTGTCTAATAATATAATAATAAAATAAAATAATAGTGGTTTTAAAACAAAATGTTTTCGTTTCATAAATTTTAAAGAATTATTTTTAATGGAAGAGAATTAATATACTTTACAAGCTGCTTTGTAAGTATGTAGATGATGACTGGTAAAACATATTCATTGAAATGTCCTCTAAGCGACCTATTAACCTAGTTCATTTTCTAGAAGTGACTTGAGTTGATAAAGTTAACCTATGGAAAAGGGTAGACGGAAATATTCGCTTCATCGTAATTGACATGGCATTTACATAACTGTCGACCATGACATCACTATCTTGTGTAGTTTTGACTCCAATGAAGTTTTAAATGGCATAGCATAGATATTTGACTTGTACAATATAAATTTCGATAACTTTTCTAGTCAACGAAAATAAAATATTTGAGATATTAATTTATTAATACTAGTTACAGGTATACAGTACGGTGCAAATGAAAGGATTAAATTCGTTATTTCGTAAACTGGCGACTTAACGGAAAAATCCCGAAATAGGTCGATTTTTATTTTTAAATTATGATATTTTGGCATATATATCACACAAGTGACGTTATCTATCTTCGCGTGATGACGTAATCGATAAATTTTTTAAATGAAAATAGGAGTCGTGTTCTAGCTCACTTGAAAGGTAATTCAATTCTCTATTCAGTAATATAAACATTAACCTCGTTATTTATACAGGGTGTAAAAAAACAGTTTTTTATATTAAATTAATTGACAAAAAAAAATGTATGTAACTTATTTAATTCAAAATACATTTACTACTGTCAGAAAACAGGAAAAAAATGTTTATTCGAAAAATTAACATTGCTTTTCGCTTAAATTAATTTTTCATACTTCCAAAAACAGGTACCTTGCGGGAGCTGGCTTGAACATTGAATTTAAGCTAAAACCAATGTTTATTTTTCAAATAAACATTTTTTTCTGTTTTCTGATAACAGTAAAAAGTATTATTTATTAAATAAATTACATACATTCTTCTTCTTTTGTCAATTAATTTAATTTAAAAAATTGTTTTTGGAAACACTGTATAAATAATTTTGTTAATGTCTACATTACTGAATAGAGAATTGAATAGCCTTTCAAATGAGCTTGCACACGACCCCTATTCTCATTTAAAAATATTATCGATTAGGTCATCACGCCCAGATAGATCACGTCACGATTGTGATATATATGCTAACATATCATAATCTAAAAATAAAAATCGACCTGTTTCGGGATTTTTCCTTAGTGTCGCCGGTTTACGAAATAACGAATTTATTCCTTTCATTTGCACCATACTGTGTATTAAATTTACTTGTAAGTTTTTAAAATATTTAATATATAATACAATACTTACTACAACACTATATAAAATATAGTAGCTCTTTTTTTTGGAGTCTTAAGATTAAAATTGGGAACACATATATTTACAAGACGAAAACAATTCCAATTATTGGAACTCAAACTAAAACAACTTTACTGGCTTATTGGCAGGAAATGACAATTAAATCTAACAAATAAGATCTTAATATATAAAGCCGTACTGAAGCCAATATGGACGTACGGCATTCAATTATGGGGTTCTGCTAGCAATTCAAACCTAGAAATCGTACAAAGATTCCAGAACAAAGTTCTTCGAATTATAACCAATGCTCCGTGGTATGTTCCGAACAACATAATAGAAATAGATCTCGAAGTTCAATCCATAAAACTGGAGTCAAAAAATACAGTGAAAAATACAAAAACAAAACTAGTGCTCAATCTAATGACTTAGTGCGCGAACTGCTTAATGTCAACGACGAAGTGCACGTGCGTCGACTAAAGGGTTGTAAGCCTACTGACTTAATAAACAGCTTTAAAGAAAATTAGTTAACCTGTACCATTACCAGGGCCGCCGAGAGGGATGAGCGGGCCCCGGTAAAAAGTGAAGGGCGGACCCCCGGCAAAAAGTGAAGGGCGTGCCCCCGGCGAAAAGTGAAGAGCGAAAAAATTGTTTAATTTTTATAGAAATAAAATTATTAATCATAATAAACATTTCAAATATAAATTTTATTAAATTTTGATTAGATTTAAAATAGTGAAAATATTTATAATACAGGTGCTTTTCGAATTTTCTGATTTACAAAAATGTCTCTAATTTTCGAAAAATCGCATGATTTTGCCAAATCATTCTCAATTCACAAACTTGATAGGCAGCTAACCGATCCTGTTTCATTGTAGCTATCATTACCTCATAGCATTTTTTATGCGAAAGAAAAGTAAAGGATCTTGCTGCTTCTGCGACTGTCACCAGTAATGTGCAAAATCGAGTCAACGCAGAGTCGGTTTTTATTATGTCGATTTCGCCATTTAGTGCTGATAAGACATTCTGAGAAATCATTTTCTTTATAAACTTTATCTCCACGTAACAATAGCTTCAATGCTGATGCCATCGATAGTTATTTGGTTGGTTCTTTACTTATTATTAATAGCCGTTGTGGGTTCCAAAGTTAAGATCGTCATATAATATATTGGTTTTCTTTTGTACTGAATATGTGTACTTGGTACGTAGTCTTTGTAGAGTATCTTTTTCTCGGAATAGAAATATTGCGTCGTTTGAATAACGCAGTACTTTGTGTCGTCTTTCCCATTCTGAATCTTCTTTCTTTATACCTTCAATTATCCAGTATACATTACAAACTTTCACTTATGATTGTTCCTAATTTGGACGTATGTATAATGGTAGGGGAGCCCAAGCGGGGATTTTTGCAGCTACTCGAGCGCGTCAGATTATTACATGGGGAGAAACCTTGTACCCTGAAAATGTACATCTACCATATATTGGCTATTAATGGGAGTTCATTAATGAGGGGCCGAAAAAAAACTATCCTTAGAAAAACTCGAAATCGTCTGATTAAGATAAGGTAAGTTAAGTACATGCAAAACAGTGTATATTTCAAAAATCTGACGATTTGAGCGGCGCGTAATGAAATGGGTGAGTCCCAAAATTTCACAAGAAAAAAGCAAATATTTCGCGAAATGAATAACAGCTCGAAAAACTAAAAAATACGTACTCAATATTTCTCAAAAATCTATCAAATGATACCAAACACGACTTCCCACGGAGAGGGATATGAATAAATTTAATATTTTAAATGCGAATCCCGCGATATTTCCCGAAATGAACATCAGATTGAAAAACTGAAAAATACACTTATTCAATATTTTTGAAAAATTTATCGAATGGCACCAAACACGACCCCCCACTGATATGGGGTGAGGGGTTACTTTAAAATCTTAAATGGGAGCCCCCATTTTTTATTGCAGATTTGGAATCCTTTCGTAAAAATAATTAACTTTTATTCGAGACATTTTTTCGAATTATGGATAGATGGCGCTATAATCTAAAAAAATTGTTGGAAATGGAAAATTAAATTAAAAATGGAAAGTCCCACTAAAATGGAAAACTCTAGTTAACTTTTTTTGGTTTTAGGACCTACTATTCCCAACTTCCCCATAACGCTCGAGTGACTGCACATGTAGCATACTTTGCTCCCCTACCATAACTATTTGTACATAATAATTATTAAAACTCGAGACATCAATGTTTATGTAGATAGCCCTTCGCTTTTCCATTTTTCTCTATGTTGAACCTCCTTTTTCGCTTATATGTCTATGGCCTTTAATCTGTAATAATATTATCTATTTTATCTTATTCACGCCCTATAAATTTTTTGATTACATACATGTGAAAGAGAGTTCGAGAAATTATACACCGGTAAATTTCATCTAACGAATTGATATTGGTTAGCTTACTATCTAGACTTAAAGATGTTATTTGATCTTTTTGTTTGTTGGATACTTTTATTAAATCACTGTCATTTTTGTGTGGTCCCTGTTTGAAAAGGAAGTTTATCAGTGTAGTATGCCTCACCCAATCAGAAGCTTTCTCATAGCCAATGAAGTTTCCTGAGATTAATTCTATATTTTTAAACTAATAAAGTTTCTCTAATATCAAAACCCAAATTGAAATCAAATTCTTCCTTTTCTACGTATTGGGTGCATATTGTGTGTCCATTAATGTATGGTTCCTAAAATTCCCTTTGGTACATACCAATTAATTAGTCTATATTATGATGACTTATTGGCTCCAATTTTTCAGGTGTCTGTATAAAAGTCACTCATAGGTAGGGATGGCGGTTGTTGACAAAACACTGGTTTTCGGTTATAACGGTATTTTTTTTACCTGCGGTTTAACCTGGCGGTTATAACCGGCAAGACAACCGGTTATTCCAAAAACCGGTGTTCGGTTTTTTTAGTGGATAGCCAATACCCAGTAGCTTAAAATTACATTCCTTTTTAGTTTGCGATACCTTATTCAAATCGATATCAGTCATCAGTGTTGTCAAACCGGTTTCGGTCAGCTTAAACTTTCTTGTTCGCGGGCGAGGGGCGAAATATATGTTCCCATCTTTTCTTTGAATTCAATATTTTTTCAACTTATCCGGTTTTTCACCGGTTATTACTTTGAGAAATAAAAACCAGTTATAACCGGGACAAAAAAACAACCTGAAAGACCATTTATTGCGGAGTAAAAAAACCGGTTTTAGGTTATAACCGGTATGTTTATCCCATCCTTAATCATAGGAGAATTCACATGTTTAAATGGTGATACTTATTCTATAGCTCTTCAAATTCTTGAAGAGCTACATCTTTTTATACATATTCGTTATATCCAATATTGTTGTGGTTTTTAAATTATTTTCTTTCATCCATCAATAATACGTTTCCAACTGCATGGTTTACTTAATTTTGGTAGTTAACATCCATATTGTGTTCTTTTTGGTTACTGGTTCTTTGAGTTTCTCATTTGGTCTTGATTGTTTCATCTTTTGACAGTTTTTAGTCGTAGGCCTAGTTTTTCAACCACGGGATTATGGTCTGACCTTATATAAAAAAATCTTATGATTATATATTTTCATTATTAAACCTTACATTTCTTGTTAGTATATGTGGGAAAAGAGTCCCTCGATGAACTAAAAGTTAAACGCAGTGAAAACAATGCAGAAAAAAGTAAAATAAAAAATTAAACTAAAAAATATTACAAAACAAATTAATATTCAATGTAAATAAATAAAAACATTAGAAATAGAAAACTAAAATTACCTGAAATAACCCGAAAAACCATTTATTGCGGAGTAAAAAACCAGTTTTAGGTTATAACCGGTAGGTTTTTCCCATCCTTAATCATAGGAGAATTCACATGTTTAAAAATGGTGATACTTATTCTATAGCTCTTCAAATACTTGAAGAGCTACATCTTTTTATACATATTCGTTATATCCAATATTGTTGTGGTTTTTAAATTATTTTCTTTCATCCATCAGTAATAAGTTTTCAGCTGCTTGGTTTTGGTTTACTTAATTCTGGTAGTTAACATCCATATTGTGTTCTTTTTGGTTACTGGTTCTTTGAGTTTCTCATTTGGTCTTGATTGTTTCATCTTTTGACAGTTTTTAGTCGTAGGCCTAGTTTTTCAACCGCGGGATTATGGTCTGACCTTCTATAAAAAAATCTAATGATTATATAATATTTTTATTGATAAACCTTACATTTCTTGTTAGTATATGTGGGAAAAGAGTCCCTCGATTAACTAAAAGTTAAACGCGGTGAAAACAATGCAGAAAAAAGTAAAATAAAAAATGAAACTAAAAAATATTTGACAACTAATTGTACTAACTTTACAAAAGTAAAAATATGTTATGTATTATGCGTTATGCGTGTACTTATTTATTAAATTTAATGGATAACAAATTATAATAGAATCTTCTGTTTTTACAGTAGCATTATGATTAAATATTTATATAATTGATTACTCATAAATCCACACTTCTAACGTACTTGCTACTGTATCCTGGCAAATGAAAACTTGACCTAGTATTAAAGAAAAATCAATATTCACCAAGTTCTAACAAACTGACAATGAGCCACTTTCTGATGGCAAGTGACTTTCATTAATTGATTTTAAAAATTATCATAAGTGCTTTCACGATCCTATAATTCTTTGGTTATTGAACTCACTTAATGTATTCTGAACCTTTTTAATAATTCAAGGACTAATGTCCTTGACATCTTTATTATACTTACCTACGCCAAATCTGATATCAGTTGATAGGTCGTTTCGAATAAAAGGAACTGGGTAATAAAAATTTGAAGCAGTTATTTTAGGCTTTATAATTACTACATTTGATTTAAGATCCTTTGAAAAGTTTAGGTATTGTGGAGTGTTTAAAAATTAAATAAACAGAAATAAATGTTTCTTAACAAAAATTACTATTAAAGTAATATTAGGTATATTATATTTTTTCTAATTTATGATATTACAACAGTTTGTTTGGTCTTTCTCGATGAAATACTGAAGTCGCTATTTTGGTTCCTGTCCTTCTGATCCGATGGCTATATTGAACAACTGTGGTGAGAGTGCATCTGCCTATTTTAGTCCATTGTTTATTTCAAATATCTCCGATAGTGTTCTCCAACTCTCATAATTACATCATAGCCCTTCCTCAGTGAATAAATTAGTTTTTTGGAACGCTAAGTCCTTGCATCGCTGTTCATTTTTCCACTGTGTTGCAATGGCGTCGTGCTCGAAATTAAAAGAAATATTTAACAGGTTGAAGAATGCTAAATGTAGGATCTGTAAGACTACCAGAAATTACTAACGAGTCCTTATGAAATGCCTTAAAACAAATGAAAAATGGAAAATCTCCTGGAGACGACGGAATAAAAAAGGAGATGATTATAGCTGGAGGTCAAATTACAATGGAGGCAGTTAAAATCCTAATGAACAAGTGCCTCTTTGGGGGTGCTATTCCAACCTCTTGGCAAAATGCGCAGGTACTTTTACTACACAAGAAAGGAGACAAACACAAAACTCGAAAATTACAGTACAGTAAGCCTCTTACCACATACAAACTGCTTACCAAGATAATTACCAACAGACTATCAAATAAATTCGATAGTTACCAACCTGTTGAAAAAGCGGGATTCCGCATAGGTTACAGTATACCATAGAACACCTACAGACAATAAGAACACTTATCGAAAAGTATAAGGGATACAATGAACCTCTTCATTTAGCATTTGTGGATTACAATAAGGTATTCGATTCCATAGAACTCTGAGCCGTATTAGACGGAATGAATAACGCAAGGATTGATTCCAGGTATAGAATACTCCTAAAATACATATATGACAATGCAACTATGGAAATAAATGTAGCAGAAGGCCTGCTAACTCCAGAAAAACCTGGATAAGGACTTTTAGAGCCCAACCGAATGTCTCTGCAAAATGATTAATATGCCTGATTAGAAGCCCAGATATATTTAACTGAACATAAATTGGTGGCAAAGAAGAAAAGATCTGTTAATCAAAATAAAAACAGCCAAAATCGAATACCTCGGTCACATCATGAACTGCTGCAACTAACCTTGCAGGGAAAAGTAGAAGGAAAGCGAGGACCAGGAAGGTGAAGGATTTCCTGGCTGAAAAATCTGCGTACGTGGTTTAACACAACCACTAAAAATCTGTTCAGAGCAGCAGTGTGCAAAGTACAGATTGCCATGATGGTCGCCAAGATTTAAAACGTATAGGCACTACAAGAAGAAGAAGAAATTGGTGGCATACACAAAATATCTTTTAAGTTGACTACATGGAAATATCTACGAGGTCAAATGATTCTGTATAAATCGACGATCTGCCAGAAGTTTTTATTTTATTACAAATCACGATATTATATTTCTTTTTGTATTCCTTGTTATTAATTAATTAATTCTAATATATTAATTATATCTCTGTTTTTTTTTTCGCTTTCAATCATGATTTCATATATTTTTTAAACCTATTTTATCTCTATTATACTCTGTTGCACTTTATACGTGGGAAGCAATCCTTTTGTATTAACTAACTTAAACAATTTATTTTGAAATATTAAAATATTGAATTAGAATCTTAATTAAAAATAATAATAAGCAAAATTTTGCTTTATATTGTCTATATCTATATATGTATCTACAAACTACAAAAACACGCTTACATCAGTCAAAATTTCTGACGTCAGAGCACTGCCATATCATTAGAATGTAACTTTTCACCATGGCCATATTATGGCCATTTATGTATTAACTTATCAGAGATATTTTTCTTTGTTTTTGTTTACTGTACAAATAATATCTATAATAAATCTTTATTCTAATTAATGATGTCAATCGATTTTCATTACTTGCCGAAATATATTAATTAACAACAATATTATCAGAGTGTATAATCAATAAAATAGATCATTTAACCTTTAAGTACCCGCGCATCAAATTATAACATAACTACACGCGTGACGTACTTTATACACCACAAGAAAATACACTTAGGAACAGCGGATTTGTTTTTTTTTTGAAAAAATACACTTAGTTGTTTTTCGCAAACACACGGCATCAGTGAATACTTGGAGTTCCTTCTCAGTAAGCCAATTGGGATTTATAACTGGAATCATGGAATAACTGGATTCCATGATAAATAAAATTACTAATAATTTTTTTTTAAATGTGATTTTTTACAGGAGAAAAAGTATTGTTAATAAGGAAAAATATATTTTGTGCCATAATGACTAAAAAACAATTGAAATGTGTACTTATATTACTACTTATATTAATATAATCGTGGCGTATATTGTTTACCACCGGAAACAACAAATAATAAACTGTAAATTACGATCTTCCCAGAAAGCCGATTATAACGAAACTAAAACCAAATTGTAAAGCACATTCCAGTGATAGTTTAGAGAGATAAACAAGGTCAAAATTTAAATTTTTAAATATAGTTGCATTAGAATTCTTATATCTGGCGTACAAAATACGCCAGCGCGTGTAGGTAAAGGTTAATATTTTAAAACTACTGCAACACTCGAAAATATATAAGAAATCTTTGTAATACAAAATTATATCTTCTAAATTCTGAGCGGACCCTCAGTATTTCGTTCTTGTTCAAAATAATCTATTAAAGAAGCATTTTGTTTTGACATTTTTCTGATACAATCAAAATACACAACAATAATTAGTTGTTAAATTAGGCTATATTTAAAATGTATTGATTAATACGGTACAGTTCTTAAAAGCTATATATTAGGTATATTGTTGTGAATCAATTTGTGTACGACATGAAAAAAAAACACACAATAATTAATTTTTACTATAAATTGGGAGCAATCCTGCCTGAACTGTCATTAGTCATTGGAGTTTGAATTATTTTCATATTAGTAGCGTACGAGTACCTAATATATTTAAATAAAATATGATTATTTTTTGGAGCATTAAACTTAAACAATCGTTTCTAAATTTTAGAAGTCTTAATGTAATCTCGATTACGTTTTCCTTATTATAATACCATGTTGACACTTATGCAAGATCGGGCAGTTCCGTCTGGGTGTCGTTATAGCTATGCTAGAGAAATATCAATTATTCTAAAGTTAATGTTTATTTTCGTTAATAATTGACATTACAAATATTTCGGCGTATTATTAATATTAATTTCGGCAAGTAATGAAATTTGATTGACATAATTAAGTAGAATAAAATATTGCAAATATTATTTGTACAGTAATCAAAAACGAAGAAAAATATTTCTGACAAGTAATACTATTATAGCGTGGCCTAAGTGTCCTCTATTTGCTTTCTCCTATTTTCGTCGTCTCTACGTGATTATATATTCTAAAATCCCGAGATATGGGATGCAGCCAGAAAGCAGTTTATTAGCGAAAAGTCTTAGATTTAAAATATTGTTTATTCTATTTTTATTTCAATTATTCTAATTGTTTAAAAAGTAGTAAACTTTGTATCTGGGGCTTTTCGTTGTTTTCCTCGTAATACGAGAGATGTCGCTGGATTGCGTCTCAAAAGGTGGGTTCATTGCATCGCGATGGTTTGCCTTAAAAGAGGCAAAATGTTTATATTCCCTTCAGAGTTGTGACTGCATAAACTTCACTAATGATGCATAAGGATGCTGAAATAGTTGCTATATGGAGATGGTAGTCCAACTCTGAATCGAATATAAACAAAACCTGCCTGAACCCTTTTTAATACTATTATAGTTTACCACTGTACAAGAAATATGGCCATGATGAAAAGTCACATTCTAATGTTTTGCCAGTGTTCTGACGTAATGAGCTTTGACTGACGTAAGCCTGTTTTTTGTAGTGAAAAGGGAATACCTATTGCATACCTAATAATTTGCATACAAATGCACTGGCAACCAAAATAGCAGTATTACTATAATCCGGTAAACTAAATATACTGTGTTATAAAGTTCCAGGTTAATATAAACTACTAATACTACAATAATTAAATAGTATTCAAAAACATTATTTTTCTACGGCCGTGCTAAAATTGCCACTTTCCCGCACGCATTTCGTTTCCGAAAGTTGCATTTTCCCGCACGGCGTGCGGGAAAGTAGAATACCTTGTAATATAACATTATAATATATTATAATACATGCAATAATATATATTTAGATATTATTTACTAATCTCTTTCAAATTTATCTTTTTTGTTCATGTGGTAATAACGCGATAATTCGTTGAAATATAATTATTTTGACATAATATTCAAAAGTAAAATCAGTAGACAATAACAATAGTTTTGAATCGTCGTCATGGAAACCAATATCGTTGTCATTGTAACCAATTATATTGAAAATTTGGTTTTGACAACCTTGTCAAAGAATTAATTTATGTATTTTAATATTATTGCTCTTATTACTCTTAAATAAAAATTGATATAAGTAACTGTATTTGTTGTGGCTTTTTTCCAAACCTACGGCCCTAGAAAAATATTGTTCCTAACTCATGCGGAAAGTGTCTTCTCCGCACTCGACTGCTTGCCCGAACTCCGCTATCGCGTTATTCGGGTCAACGGCAGTCTCGTGCGTGAAAGTATCACTTTCAGCACTAGTTAGGAAAATAACTATTATTGTTAATTTGTTAATTTTTAAAATGAATATTATTTGATTTTTTTTACGATAAAATTTACATTTGAGTTTAAATCATTGTTTTTTCGGCAGATTTTCAGATTTTATTTTAGCTTTAAAATGATATTTCTAATTTAGGTAAATTAGGAAGTCATATTAAAACTTATATATTATAATACCAATTAATAATTAATAATAATAAATAATTTTGATAAACATCAATTTCAAATAAAACAGAACAAGATGATAACTGGTAAACTCAGTATGTATATTATTTGTCGTACGTCACAGCAGTCTTGAATACTTGGACTGTAAGCATGGCCGCCTTCAATCTGCTGCCAGTTGCTTTTGTCGTAAAAATATTATAATCGAGGTTTCATACATACGAGTTATCCTTTATTTGCTCGAAATCTACAAAAAGATTACTCTAAATAATACATAGCAGTTTAGATTTTCGTCAATATAGTGAATACTCATGATGTTTTTAATAACTATTAGTTTTTTAATTGAAGATGAATCATTTTTTGTTTCAAGCATTTTCAATGATATAATATAATGGTTATCATTGTGTGTCAATTATCAGTAGTAATTGCACAAGAGCTCTAAAATTATCGAATTTTTCCCGAGTGACACTTTGACAGTTTTAATTTCACGACCCGAAGGGGAGTGCAATTATGTCAAATTGTCACGAGGGCAAAAATTCGATAACAATTTTAGAGATCGAGTGCACTTTGCTGCGATTATTTCATGAATAAAACTGTTCAAAACCAAAATTTTATTGTAATTTATTTATGTAAGTAAAAATTAGTGCAATACATAGTTGTTATAAATATTTGACGGTTGAAATTCATCACTTTTATAATTTTTAAAACATTAATTGTCACTAATGTCACTGAATGTATTTTTTCGTAGCGACGAAGGGCATCTGACGTAGTATACTTGACGACGGGATATTATCAAAAATTATCACTTCAGTTTTTATTTCTGTAGTTTTCTATTGGTCAGAATCTTTTATGAATGAAATAATCTATCTTATATAAATATATATACAAAGGGCATAGTTAACATTTACAGGTTGTGCAACACAAACTATTTTCCATCTCTGTAAAGACCCAATACAAACAAGAAACCATATCATACTACTTCTTGAAATGATTCTTCGTCTGTAGAACACTTTTTAAAATTTTAAAAAGATATATTTACCATTGGCAAATATATCGTTCGTCGTTATATCGTTCGGATTTCTAACCATTATATCATCGCAGTCTATGATGAATAAGGTTAATGTACGTTATGTTATGGTTATTATGGTTATGGTACATCGGGGCACGGCCCACTTGTGAGGTCTTCAGACACTTAGACCTCCCATGCCTAGTCCATTTTTTATCACCCCTATATTAAGGACCAGATCCATAAGAACCTGGCCTTCGGCGTTTCTGGGACCCAGGCTACACCGGGCTTCCATGTCTGTCAGAATCAGCAGGGTCTGCAAATCTGAGCTCCTCCTGCCGATGCCACCCCGAACGTCTAATCCCCCAGATACCTTAGGGCCTCACAGAAAGTCACAAGTCTCTTAAAAGGCAACTCCCTCACCTGGCTCGGCTGCATAGACACCGATCCCAGGATCTCCCACCTCTGTTAGGTCAATGCCGGGCATTCCCAGAGGACATGTGGTGAGGTAAGTCTACAGTGGCGGTGAGCATACTGGCCACCAAGGAGCATCTTCTGCGATCTAGAAGAAGCAGCTGGGCTGTGAGACTTTCGGATGACCCCACTATGTGGAGCCTAGCCTGTCTCAAACCTCCACCACTGGCCCAAGAGTCCTGGAACCTCCGTAAAAGAAACTCCCTGAGACTACCCCGATCAGTACTGGAGGGTACCACAATCACAGGTTCGGTTCCCACAGGCAGAGTGGATGAGCCTCGTCTTGCCAGGGTGTCAGCCCGTTCGTTACCTTCCACACCTCTGTGTCCCGGTACCCATACCAACCTAACCCTGTTGGTCAGAGCAACGTCATCCAGTGCTCTCTTGCACTCAAGAACCCATGACGAATCAGCCTTTTACAACTTTCCACAACCTTCCAAATTACTCACGCTTAATACAGAAGTGTGCTATTTTTCAAATCAGACAAGTATATTGGAATTTTACCCCACACAGATTCTCTACAGATAATAATTGGTGAGTAAGTAGTGACACGTAAGGACCCATTACCAGTCGTAGACTTCCGTTTATAAGATTCAACAGCCTTTTCGTGATGCACGTTTCAGTTCACGCTACCATCATCTTAGTTTCTCTCCATCCTGTTTTATTCATCCACACATTCGCCAAGTGGTATTCTGCTCACCTTAGTGCGTTTAGCGATGTGGTATTGTCAGAGGATATACGTTGGCTGACCTATAGTTTTCCGATATCTTTGAAAATGCACAGACGAACTGTCCGTTTCAAGTAGGGGTTATGATGTTTTCTTTAAGTTACATCTAGTAACATCAACTTCTTGCCATTTTATTTTTAATTTATAACACATATGAAATATAAAAATGTTTTACACCTTTTTATGTAGTTACTTATGTTTTAGTAATTTTTTTTAAATTCATTACATTTTACAGCAGAAATTTTTTTATTAATCTATGGTATGCAGCCAACTGATGAGACCCCTTTATCTGTTATAAGTTTAATTTACTAATTTTTAAAATGGTTTAAACAATTTTTTATTATGTAGACTACACATTCATATGTATTCACTAAAACAGCGCATTAAACAGATAAAAATTCACACACATAGGTATTTGTACAGTCGAAAAAATGAAAGAACACCCATGAACGATCATATCAATCACTTATTTTGTATAGAAAAAGATAGCAAATACAAAATAAGTGATTGATGTGATCGTTCATGGGTCTTCTTTCATTTCTTCGACTATATACAATTATTATAATAAACCAATTTTATACCAAATGCTGTTATAAAATTTATTTCACAATATAGCCTTGTTCAATAATGATAATTAAACTTAATTATTTTAACTTGTTTTTGAATTAATATTTTATTAGTTTATATTAAATTTGAAAAAACCGAAAACATGATAAAAATAAGAGTTTTGTCAGGTGTTGTAATATGTATGTATACACTATTTTAAAACTGTGTATTATGGTAGGGGAGACCAAGCGGGGATTTTTGCAGATACTCGAACGCGTCAGGTTATCACATGGAGGGAAACCTTGTACCCTTTAAAGGTACCCCTAGCATATATTATTGGCTCCTAATACAAGGGAGTTCGTTAAGGGGGGTCCGAAAAAAAAATATATCCTTAGAAAAACTCGAAATGGTCAGACTAAGATAATGAAAGTTAAGTACAAGCAATACAGTGTATATTTCAAAAATATGACAATTTGAGCGGGGCGTAAGGAAATGGGCGAGTCACAAGGTTTCACAAAATAGCGAATATTTCGCGAACTGAACATCAAATCCAAAAACTAAAAAATACGTTTTCAATATTTTTCAAAAATCTATCGAACTATACCAAACACGACCCCCCCCCCCCACGGAGAGAGATAGGGGGTAAATTTAAAATTTTAAATACTAAAAAATTAAACTATTCAATATTTTTGAAAAATATATCGAATGACAGCAAACTGAGGTGGGGTGGCGGTTACTTTAAAATGTTAAAGGAACCGTCATGTTTTGTTACATATTTGGATTCCTTACGTAAAAATAAGTAACTTTTATTCGAGACATTTTTTCGAATTATGGATAACATTTAAATTTGTTATGTCCTTATATCCTCTTATTTTAATTCTTAGTATTCTTTGCACTTGGGTATTTTATTATCGGAAAAATACATATGTCAAATGAATTAATCATTAGTTGTGAGATACGTCAAAGCTCAAAACTCTTACTTTTACTTGTATAACCAAATGTATAAAGCAAATAAATAGTTCTAAACAGCTATTTAAATTAATCAGATTTCGTCCAAATATTTGTTAATTCTATGTGTGAACTTTTCTTCCAATCGACTTCACACAACTTAATCAAAGTACGGAAAAATAAAAATTATATATCCTAAAAATTCTTTTACATATTTAATGTGTAAATTAGGTTCTTAGACACAAAAAATGTAAAACGAACCAAATTGTTATAAGTAATTACTATTTCTATGTTGAAAAATTTGTAAGTTTGGTTAATCAGTAAAATAAATTATTCTTGACACACAATCATCTGTAACGTTACATTTTAGTGTATAGTTATTTCTATCAGGTTTAGCAAAAGTGTTACTTTAGTATAGAGGTCAAAAAACTAAACACATAAAAATATATAAAACCCAACAATACTGCCTTGGATGTATAATATTTCAGATATTGTTACTTTATTTCAAAAGTTCAAAATTTGTTTCTCATTTGGCGAGAGTTTTTCTTAGATATTTCGGCAAAATGGAGGTATTGTTTATATTAAATTATAGAAGTATCACGAGTAATATACTTGTTTTATTTAAGATAAGTGTAAATGTATACGAAAAATTTTCGCCACAAGAAACACCAGCCATTATTTTTTAAAAAACATAATAAAAAAAATGAAGAAATTTTTCAAATTAGAAATAGGTCTATTAAAAGAACTACTAGAAAAAGTTATGTGAGGCAAACAAATGGTACAACCAAAGGTCGCCCGTAGATGTTGTCTTGTAATCTTACTGTATTGTGCGATGTCAGGTGCCGGTCTAAGGGGACACAGGGGGGAGCCGACACCTTCCCTGCTATTCCCCTAGGCTTTATGGAAACCAAATCAAGGTTAAAGGTCACCGTAGGACGTGACCCTGGCCTGTCAAGCGCGTGAGTCCACCTTGCCCTTAACCCTTTATTCTCCGAACTCGGGGAAGGGCGCATAGGTAACCCTCGTATTGGAATGTCCTAGCATGTTGCATGCTTAATCATATTTATAATTGTGTAGGTGATCTCAGAACCACTGTTACAATATATCTATGAAGTTTCTGTAGATAACAATAATATAGCATTTCATAGAAAATGTATTGTAACACTGATTTGGGAGGTACTAGAGTACTAGATTTAGTAAGATATACTAGTTGTATTTGCATTTTAGTTAAATTTTTGGAGGTGAAGGTAATAAAAAGCTAATGACATAGGTTCATACTTTTTATTCAAAAAATAGTATTAGCAGTAATACTAGATACTTATGTTCTGAAATTTCATAGTAATTTGTTGTTGAAAAATCTGTTCGTAACAAAGTACTAGAGTACTAAGTTTTATTTTTAGAGTCTATAGGGCCTATAGAGTCTAAAAATCAAAGACTGCAACTTAGAAATTATTTTGAGAAAACTAAGGTATTTTCGAATAAATTAATAATACACCTGTTTAGACTCCTCGATAATAAAATTTGTACAAGTTACGCCTTAACTAATAAATTATCTACTGTGGTTCTTTAGATGAAACCATTTAAAAATGTGTCAAAAGAAATAAAAAATAGATTTAAATAGATTTGAAAGATTATGGTTAGGTAAATATAATTATATAAGCAAAAAGCTTAGCTTAAAGCATGTTGTTAAAGTAATGTTTTATAAAACATTTGGTACAAAGGTACAGGTAGTTAAATGTGCAATTGGGGAATTATCGTATTATATACAAATACAGATATATGTAGATCAGATCAACATTACATGCATGTTCCTTCATCTAAACACTTTTAATGAAAATTTAAAAAATACCATAGGATATTTTACATTTGTATGTTTAATTCTATCATTTTAAGCATTGAAAATTCTACATGCTTCGTCATTAATTCAGGTAAGTACGTAATATATTCAGTAGATTATTGTTTAATGATTTTAACTTCCCATCGTGTAATAAGATATTTCATCGTGTGATTAATTCTGTCCAATCATATGATTAAACCTACTGGGAATAATCTACGAACATTATTATACTGAGATTACATTTAAGTAATTTGTTTCTGTTTGATTACGAGTTTTCTAGTTTTGAGAACTGTAATGAACCAAAGTAAACTTTTAGTTCTGCATCTAATGTCAAATTTATACGAGGGCAATACAAATAGGTAATTTTAAGAGCTCGAGTGGAATTCGGTAAGAATATGAATAAAACTGTATTTTGAATAATTTTAAATAAAATTTTATTGATATCTTCTTCTGAATATTTGTTAGACATGCGCGTCTTGTTCATTTTGACAATTTGTAACACATTAATTGTGATAAACCTCACTCAATGGTTATTTACAAATATGTGCTTGAATTTTTTGTGTGAATATTAAAAAATAATCTTTCAAATGTCACACGATAGTAAGAATAAATAAGAAGGTAATACTCCAGTTTCTTTCTTAAACTTGTTACCATTCGGCAATAGTCATTGTGGAGCCCTGTCAATTGATTCTCACTCTCTTGTGATATTAATGTTGATAATTTTGACGCTGCTAAAAAGGCATTAAACATAATGTACGTAAAAATTCAAATAAAAATTTCTTATTATTTTAAACTAGCCCGTGACTTCGTCTGACATCGGCTAGAACGCTTATGATCAGGACCCTAAATTGCTGCCCCGACATGCAAGCCTTTGTTTCGTTCAACACATAGGTACACGTCAAATGAATTGAAATATCAAATAAATAAATTTTACTTGTTAATGTTAATGTAGGCATTGTTAAATATCAGCTTACTATTCTTTTTATTTGAGCTGTTTACTCAACTATATTATATAGGATGTTATCAAAAACAACCTAAAAATGCGAAAATTATCAGAACGAGAAGTTTATTTATATTTAAGTTCACAATATGGAAAATTGCTTTTTTAAAAAGATGTTTAGAATTGAAAATTATGTTTTAATATTCAATTATATCCTTCTAATTTAAATATTTTGAACTATAAAGGTATACTTTACTCTTGAGTGAAATAAATATTTTTTGACATACCTCGAATAAAATTGACAAAATTTGATTAACATGATGGTTTAGATCTTAGACCATAGATTTTAGACCATGAAGATCTTTTTATGGAGAATAACTTTTCTTCGTAACGTAATAATAAAAGAATTATAAATGAAAATGATGTTGGGTATCCGTAATTTGATAAAACTTTTCAAATATTTTTTTTATTAGGATAATATATAATATATTATGTATATTATATTTATGTATATATTATATATACAGCGTGTCTACTTACGTTGAACACATATTATATTATGAGAAAATTTAATTTTAATTTTAAGAAAAAGTTTTATTCTTCATAAAAAGTTCTGCATGGTGTAAAACCTATGATTCAAAAATGAGACATCCTAATAAAAAAAATATTTGAAAAGTTTTATCAAATTACGGATACCCAACATCATTTTCATTTATAATTCTTTTATTATTATGTTACGAAGAAAAGTTATTCTCCATAAAAAGATCTTCATGGTCTAAAATCTATGGTCCAAGATCTAAACCATCATGTTAATCAAATTTTGTCAATTTTATTCGAGGTATGTCAAAAAATATGAATTTCACTCAAGAGTAAAGTATACCTTTATAGTTCAAAATATTTAAATTAAAAGGATATAATTGAACATTAAAACATAATTTTCAATTCTAAACATCTTTTTAAAAAAGCAATTTTCCATATTGTGAACTTAAATATAAATAAACTTCTAGTTCTGATAATTTTCGCATTTTTAGGTTGTTTTTGATAACATCCTGTCGTCAAGTAGAGCAACAGATGTCCTTCGTTGCTACGCAAAAATAAACATTCGGTGATGTTAATGACAATTTTTAATATTTTACAACTTGTCAAAGAAAACACCATAAACAGGTTTAGCAAGTATTAAGGCGAAGATGACAATAAAATATTAGTTAAACTGATTTAAAAATACCGTTTAATTCATGAAATAATCTTACTTAGTCCACTATATACAGTATGTCCCTTTAAGTTGTGTCCATATGGAAAACTTTTTTATTATTAATTTTACGAAAAAAAGTTATTCTTTATAAAAAGCTCTGCATGGTCCAAAACCTAAGATTTAACCATCAAATATCAAATTTTTTGAATATTATACAAGGTATGTCAAAAAGTTTGAATTTCATTAAAGAGTAAAGTAGCTTTATTTTTCACAATATTGAAAATTGCTATTATGAACAGTTGTTTGGAATTAAAAGCTTTGTTCTAGTATAAAATTACATCCTTCTAATTGAAATTTTTTTTTTTTTTGAAAAATTATAGATAACTAACATTATTTTCAGTTATTTTAATTCAGATAACTCTTTTATTATTAATTTTACGAAAGAAAGTGATTCTTAATAAAAAGTTCTGCATGGTCTAGAATCTAAAATCTTTTGTCAAATTTTATCAATTTTATACGAGGTATGTCAAAAAATATGAATTTCGCTCAAGAGTAAAATACATTTATTTTTCACAATATCGAAAATTTTTATTATGAAAAGTTATTTAGAATTAAAAACTATGTTTCAGTATGTAATTACATCCTTCCAATTGAAATATTCTGAAATATAAAGGTACTTAACTTTTGATCTAAATTTATCTTTTTTGACGTACCTCGTATAAAATTGATAAAATTTGATATAGAATAGTTTGTATTTTAAGTTTTAGACCATCCAGTACTTTTTATTAAGAATCACTTTTTTTCGTAAAATTAATAATAAAAGTTATCAGAATTGAAATAACTGAAAAAATATCGATGGTTATCCATAATTTCTCAAAAAAAAATTTTTTCAATTAGACGGATGTAATTGCATATTAGAATATAGTTTTTAATTCCAAACAGCTTTTCATAAAAGCAATTTCCAATATTACGAAAAATAAACCTACTTTAATCTTGAGTGAATTTCAAACTTTTTGACCTACCTCGTATAATATTCAAAAAATTTGATATTTGATGGTTAAATCTTAGGTTTTGGACCCTGCAGAGCTTTTTATAAAGAATAATTTTTTTCGTAAAATTAATAATAAAAAACTTTTCCATATGGATACAACTTACAGGGACATACTGTATATCATACTCACTATACATATTCACTATATATATATATATATATATATATATATATATATATATATATATATATATATATATATATATATATATATATATTATATATATATATATATATATATATATATATATATATATATATATATACAATACTCACCGGAGGGACCGCAGATGTTCGGATACAATTAGCGTCTCTTTGCAAAGACAATGACGTCGACTTGGCAAAGTAACAAGGCACTTACTCAACACACACACTACACATGACACTAGGTATCTAACTGCAAAAATTCACCGTACTTACCATGTCAATAGCCATTAGTTGTCGAGGCATTAGCTAAATGCAAAAAAAAATTTTTACTTAATTATACTCCAGCTTTTAAAAATTACCTATTTGTATTGCCCTCGAGGCAATTTGATATAATCTCCCATTCAAATTGTCACTCGGGATACAAATCAGTAATCCAAGATTTTGGTGTTTAGTATTTACTACAGGCAAACATATCCAGGCACCGGAAAGTAGTTGGGTAGTTTTAGCCTAAAATAAGTAAATACATAATTTGCATAAGGGGTAAAACACAACAACAAAAATTGTTTAAGTCATAAATATACTAGCTGACTCAGCCAACTTCGTACTGCCCTAGAATGATTAAATTTTTTATCAAATTATTATTTTTTTTTATATTAAAATCAAATTAATTAAGTTCAATAAAAGTTCAAAAAGAAGCCTATTCTCGTAGCAATAAACTAACCATTTGCTCTTGCCGATTGACGATTGTGATTTGATGTTTCGTTGTGTTCCCAGGCGCATTTCCTTATTTTGTTATCGCCCAGCTTTTACTGTCATACCATTGGATTATTATTCGAGTTTAAAAGTATTTGTAACGCGCTGTTCTGCAATTAATTTTCCTATTTTTTTTTTGATCGCATCCCCAATCTTTTATAATATAATGATATGCCTCGACAGCTTCTTATATTTGTTGTTTCTCTTGAGTTTTTGCTTTATCCCTGCTGTCTCGTTCCAGTGAACTACACAAATGTACTGTTCGAGTCAATATGACCCAACTATGGTTTACACTCCTTAATCGAAATAAAATAAGCTAATGGTGATAAATAAAACTTTATTAACAAAAAATTATGGTTAACTAAACAAAAATTATGTTGTTTGTAAATTAAATCCTATTGACCAAAATAAAAGGTATTTTTTTCTTTTACTAACCAAAAAAGCCTAGTAACAAATATCTACAAAAATTTAATTCAGTTTACAAATGGGACAGTAATAAAAAGAATGGGTTTTATAAATTGTTTATGATATATACAACATAATAATTAATTACTCTTGTTATCGTTTTTAGAGCAAGTTTACAGCGTGCTTGTATGACAGGCGGAGTGAGATTGTCCATAGACGGTTCACTAGCATTTCCATCTTGTCTACTCGTTTCTGCTCGTGTTCTTTTTACCACTCTTTGTGAGCCTTTAATTATTGGTATATTTGTTCTGGAAACGATTACTGGTTTCCCCAACGTTTTTCCCAAATCCTCAAGAAAATTCGCCTTTTTGCCAGTTTATTGCGATTCCATTGAAGATTTATTGATGTCCATAAAATGACCGCGTAGTAGGCAGAAATGTCCAGCAGATTATAAAAAACAATAATTCGCCAGCGATTTGTCTTCTTCTTACATGTATTTGTATATGCGCCAATAAGCTAATCTACAGTATCCACTGCTCCCTTATTGGAATTGTAATCTAAAATAATTTCGGGCTTTATTCATTTGTTAAAAGTGATGCATGTTGCATTGATTTATGATTTAAAGTACTCATAAGAACAACATTTTTATTATTTTTAGATTAATATTGTCAACAACAATGGTATCTTGCGTGAAGCAAAGAAGACGAACTATGAACTTCTTTATTCGCGATTTTTTGCTGGAAGTTCCAGTTTATTTTTCTTATAGTCCCCGAAATTGTACTTTTTTAGAAGAAATTGTCCTAAATTTTACGATATAAAAAAGTTATCACAAGTAATATTGTGGCCTTTCAAATCATTACCCAAATCACACACCACACCCATTCCCTGATTTCGTTCTGGCTCGGCACCTGCTTTCCTGTACTTATAGATCTGCAATTTTAGAGCATAAGAAGTTTTAATGTTCATAAGTAGGTACATAAGGCCCAAATTTTTGTACCATATTTCGCTGGCTGGCTTGGAATATAGTGTTTGGAGGGATATCGTCCTCTAAATGCAACTAATTGCTCGACAGTAACATCAGCGTTAAAAAATTTTGGTAAATTATTTACCCATTTTTCCCAAATTTCACGTACTGCTGCAAGTTTATCATAACGTCTCCTATCCTGTCTCCTGTCTTTTTAGTAGTTTTGTTATCAAAACCTATTACTTGCGAAATTTTTGTAACTACCTTAAGGGACATTCTTGATCGAAATATACTACGACCCGTTTCTTCATACCACAAACTTTTAGTTGATTCACCATGGGACTTAATAACTGGAGCTAAAAATAAAAGACCAATGTATGCTTGGAAACCAATTTTATCCAAGTTTTTCCAGTTGGTTCCAAAAACACGCTGTTCTTCCCTGTTTAAATTTTTTTTAAAAAGTTCAAATTTTTTAAAAACATTCTGAACAAAAAGTAGACCATTTAGAAGTTTGTCAATTTTTTTGCGTATAAAGAGGTTCTCTACCTATCTAATACACTTTACAGAATTAAAATCGGATTATTTAAGCGGCCTCAACACTGCTTTAAAGTTATTAACAATGTTTTCGCTTATAAAGAAATACAGTGAGGACGTTTGAGTTGGAATAAATTCATTTTCTTGAGAATGGGCCACTCTGGAGATAAATCCCGAAACAGATCGATTTTTATTTTTAAATTTTAATTTTTTGGCATAAGTAAATATCATACTAGTGACGTCATCCATCTGGCTGTGATGAAGTAATTTAAATATTGGAATTAATTTAATTCAAATTTTTTTTTAATTCAAACCCTGTATAAATAAATATGTTAATGTTTATATTAGTGACTACAAAATTGAATAGCCCTTCGATTGAGCTATCACACGGCATCTATTCTCATTTCAAAAAATCATCAATTACATCATCACGCCCAGATTGATGACGTCACTAGTATGATATAATACCAAAAAATTAAAATTTAAAAATAAAAATCGACCTGTTTCGTGATTTATCTCCAGCGACGCCTATTCTCGAGAAAATGAATTTATGCCAACTCAAACGTCCTCACTGTATTTGTTTATAAGCCAAAAAATTGTTTATCTACTCTATGTCATATTAGGTATAAGTTTTTAATTTGTGAAAACTGTCATTATAGATAGCAGTGCTTGAAAGGCTTAAAGTGTGCGTGAAGTAACAATGTATTTTAAATGGGATTTATTTTTCGCACACATTCAATGGGTTTTTTGGCACATTTTCATATAATTAAATATCCTTAATTTTCGCGTTGTCATGGTGATGACAATATGACCAATGACTTACAACAAAATTTTTGACAGTTTTGTGGTTTGAAAGTAGTTAGGATTTTTAAATGTCAAAGTTCTAAAGATTGTAGAATAGAAATGAATACCAGTGACGAAGAGTTACAGTTTCTTTTATTTGATTATCGTAGATAAAATATTGTATGAAACTGTGCGTGAAGTACTTTTTGCGAACTTACGCGATGTATAGCACTCGCTCCGTTGTCGCTCGTGCTCTAAAAATCGCGTGCGTTCGCAAAAAGCATACTTCACGGACTGTTTCATAAATAACTATTTTCTTCAAACGTCAAATAATGATGACATTACTTATCTAACTTGATCCTGTCAAAGTTTGATGTCTCCGCCGGCAGCAGTTTTTTTCCCATTTCTTTACGGCGGAGGGAAAAATGTTGTCATGGCAACAATATGAAACATGTCACAAAGCAACAATACAAATGTCATTAACAACAATTAAACATCATTTTTATTTATAGTAATATTAAAAGTACAATTAGTTAATGAGGCATTTTCAAAATTGAAACCGTGCAAAAATGTTCCCGACTCTTGATACGCATTGGTAATTGTTGATGATACTGATGGTCGAGCACAACTTTCAGCAATCATTCCCGATGTTGGCGAATCATGAGGGTTTAAAATTTTTTGAGCATTATCGTTCTTATTTCTTATTGAATCCTCTATATATCCTTCGGCAACCGTGCTTGATTTCCAGCCCCCATGTCGTTTGAGGCATTCTAGATTTCCGCCTCCATCAATTAAAAGTGTTGCTGAAGTTCGTCGTAAAGAGTGATCCGTGTATGCGCTTGCATCGTTTAAATTTAAATAACTAGCTACTTTTTGGGCTACTGCGCTGATCGAATGTATTCCTATGACGCTTCGGTAACACTTTCCATTTTGGTACTTGATAAAAAATCGGTTTTCTGTGAAATTTTCAGGCCGCAGTGATGCATACTTTTTATACAGTTTAATGTAGTTTTGACCAATTATCGTAAAAGATCTAACTTGTCGTGTTTTACTGTCTGGGATTTTGATAATTATTACATTTTCTTTATCCTCAATGTCCACAGTCTTCATTTTTACCATTCCGTCGCATCGACAGGCACCGGTAACCCCAATTAACAAAACAATCTGAAATATTTTTATAATTTAGTAGAGTATACTACATGCTTTGCAATATATTTTTTTTTACCTTTAATCCTAAATACAACTTATCTGGCGCTTCAAACAAAAATTTATCAAACTCGTCTTTAGTGAAAACTTTAGACTTCTTTGTAGTATATCCTTCGCTTGTCTTTTTCTTATATCCACATTTTTTCTAATAACTAACTCGGATTTTATCATAGAGTATCGTGACCACATTGTAGAAGATTTCCATTTATTTTAATTTTCCATTATATTAAAATATGCCAGTAAAACGTCTTCGGTAACTTGCCGTACTCCTCTTGTATCGCACCACTCTTGGAAGTGCTTGTACGCTAACCGATACTTTATTCCGGACTTGGAGGGCCCCAAACGTGCTACTGCATCATTAGCCGCGGACTCAATTTCGTTTAGGTTTTCCATTTTCGCACTAAATTTGCGCTTGTGGTTGCAACAACAATAAGCTGTCTTTAATAATTGCAAACAACTGTAACCAGGGAGACGCAAATCCCACCGACGACTTAATTATTTTAATTTCTAACATCTAGACGACTTTGATAATTGTCACAGTTAATTTCGAGTAAAAATAGCGTATGAATTGTACTATTTATGGTTGAAAATTGCTACGTTTGAAGAAAAAATAGTATACTTTATTCGGCAAAGAAGCGACTTTTCTTGACTTGCCCTCTATTGCCGCCTCATAAAGTAATATACTATTTTCCACGAGCGTGCAAAAATGTCTACCTTCGCGCACGCGTTTTAGTTTAGAAAGTTTTACTTTTCCGCACGCGTTTTACTTTTCCGCACTGCATTTAGATATTTTAATATGGTCTTAAAATAATTGTAATACATCTAACTAACTAATATTTAGATATTATTTACTAATTTATTTCAAATGTATCTTATTGTGTTCATGTTTTTAATGAAATTAACGCGACAATTCGATGAAATAAAATTATTTTGACATAATATTCGAAAGTCAAATCAGTAGACAATAACAGTGGTTTTGAATCGTCGTCATTGAAACCAAGATCGTCGTCATGCTAACCAATTATGCTAAAAGTTTGGTTTTGACAACCTTGTCAAAGAATTAATTTGTGTATGTATTTTCATAGTGGAGTCACTGAAGGTGGATATGAGCTATTACCTCCGATTTCGTTGAACCTCCATCGATTTGCATGAAAATTGGTGAGTGGTTAGAGGATATCTCAAGGAACAAAGGTGACGTAGTGCCAACTTGCGCCTTCACCTTGCTTTTTACGAAAAAATAAAATCTTTGGTCTTTAATAACTCAAAAAGTGTTGATTTATTTTAGTAACTCTATATAACAAATTTTGCTTATAATTTGTCCCTCTATTGACTTATGGTATTATTTTTAATAAATAATTTTCGCCCCCGAGAAGGGGTGGCATCCACCCCCAGGGTAAAAGCGCAAGTTGGCATCATGTCACCTTTGTTCCTTGAAGTATCCTCTAATTACTCACCAATTTTCATGAAAATCGATGGAGGTTCAACGAAATCCGAGGTGAAAACCTTCAGTGACTGCACTGTCACTAGTAATTGCACAAGAGCTCTAAAATTCTATATTAATTTTAGAGATCGAGTGCAATTTGTTGCGATTATTTCTTGAATCTGTTCAAAACCAACATTTTATATTGTAATTTATTAATGTAAGTACAAATTAGTACAATTAAACACACAATTGTTATAAATATTTGACGGTTGAAAGTCATCACTTTTATAATTTTTAAAACATTAATTGTCATTAATGTCACTGAATGTATTTTTTCATAGCAACGAAAGGCATCTGACGTAATATATTTGACAACGGGAAATTATCAAAAATTATCAGTTTAATTTTAATTTCTATAGCTTTATATTGGTCAGAACCTCCTATGAATGAAATAATCATATTAATTAAATTAATCGATTAAGATTTGGTCATTTTTTAAAGACTCGTAAAAAAAATATTGTTCCTAACTCTTGTAGAAAGTCTCTTTTCCGCACTCGATGGCTTGCCGAACTCCCGCTTCGCGTCGTTCGGCAAACTGCAGTCGCGTGCGGAAAATTATGACTTTCTGCGCTTGTTAAGAAAATAACTATTATAACTTTAAAACAGTGCTGGGGCCGCTCAAATAATCCGATTTTAATTCTGTAATGTATATTAGATAGGTAGAGAGCCTCTTTATTTGTAAAAGTTTAGGAAGCTTCTAAATCGTCTACTTTTTCTTTAGAAAGTTTTTAAAAAATTTGAACTTTAAAAAAAAAATTTAGATTTGCAAAATTATTTTGCAAAATCTATCAGGTCGATTTTAATGAAATTTGGTGAACGATTTAAGTATGTTGTAAGAATTTTCTAAACGAATTACTAAAGTTCTAAGTGCAACCAAAGTGGTTGGAAACATTGAATAGAAACAGTAAAAGTGACGTCATGGAATATCATTGATGAAATAACTTATTGACGCCCTATACAGTATTATATTTTCTATTACGTAAGTATTTATACATTTTAACGTTTATTTATAGAACACCCTGTATTTTGGAGCACGGTAAAAAACAGTAAATTGATATTTTGATTTAACAATGTTTACATTAATAATTTTACTTATATTTGACAGTTGACAGTTATACTGTACTATTTAGTTTTAGTTCTCTAATAAATTATGTTAGTTAGTTACATAAATAAATGAAAAAATGACTTGCTATTTGGGGAAGATGAAAAATCATATGTAGAACATGGGAGTAGAGTGACTTTTCCTCCCTTGAATAATTACTGCCCTCCGGTACGCGTCGGGCAGTAAACTTCATTCTCGGGAGGAAAAGTAGCACTTTCCTCCCTTGTTATACAAATAACTATTTTTTGGTCAAAGAGGCCTAACAGGATAGCAGGGTTAAACCAAAATGTAATCAATCTACTTTTTTGTTTTCTCGACCGAAAACTTACATGTACATTCTTTTGATGACATTGTATAATATTACAATTAATATTCTACAGCGAAGTTACAAAATATTGTGTATTACACTGTTCTCTCGAAGAACAAGTACCTAGTGTATAATCTATTATAAACTGCTCACTACCAAATTGCTTAAAACTGAATTCCTCCCGTTTATGGTACTATCTTTTTCTAATTTTTAAAATTCTGTTATGTAAAAACAACTAGAATTTTAATTTTTTCCAAATATTTTTTCCAGAATATTTTCCAAAATAGATACATCTTAAGTTACACTGTAACATATATTACACTTTAATCTTTATAGTTAAGTTAGATGTGATACAAAGAGTTATTGTTTTAATTTCTGATCTGGATATAATCCAGAGAATGAGTGCATTTAAAAGCGGATCTCAAAGTGTCTAGAAATCGGCTTACACTCCAAAATAGTGCCCCTTTTAAATAAGGGCCCACATGCGGCCAGAGTTAGCATCGCAGTGCGACTCTGGATAGTTGCCAAATGTTACATACATACACTCTTCTTAAGAAATAATGCCTCGGATTTGGAGATCGTTCCGCAACTGATTCCACAAGATATATGTAATATTTTCAGAATTTGTGAAAGCTTTATTGTTTTTATAAGAATGATTAATGTACTGTTCAAGACTGCTTACAAAACTTACTTTTTATACTAATATATTAAAATGGAAATAGAGAGGAACAGATTTATGGTAATTTTGGGAACCATATGGTATTAGATATTATTTAATAGTTGCTCTATTTGTAAAAGCTAGAAACATCCTTTTTTATTTCTTTGTAAAATTTATTATTATTAAAGTTATTAAAAATAAAGCGCCAAACATTAAAAGTAAATCGCAACTTTACCCGTTTAAAACCCTCTAACTAACGCCTGCAGATCAACCATTGACTCGACCTGATCTATACCAAGATCAAAGAAAGATCTTAAAAAATCGGATAACACCTTATTTAAATACAATTAGGGTAAAGCTCTATTCCATTCAAAGCTTAAAATCAAATCAAAAAATTAAAAAAAAATGATTTAATTATCTTTACTGATGCTTCTTAAATTATTACTACTGGTATTAGCTGTGCAGTCACCAGTAAACATGAACTTGTAAGACGATCTCGATTACCCTTAGCATGCAGCGTTTACTCAGGTGAACTATGTATTCTAATGTTAGCTTTTATATTCACCTCCCGACGAAGACTTAGACGAAATACACCTAGTGATTTACCATCGCGATTTTAGTTATATGTGCTGTAATTCCCAGAGACAAACAATTTTATATCTATGTAAAATATTTGTAAAGAAAATGATTAATGAATCATTTTGTCCAAGTCACCTACACTAGTGGTCACAACATTTACTCATTGTAACTTGTTTTACAGATTGTAAATAAATTGGGAGGTTAAATAAAAAAAACCTCCCGACAAAACAGACATGTATTGCCATTTGTACAGATTCCCTTTCATCTATCCATTAACACATTGCGTGCCGCGTCGCTCATATATGAGAGACACAGATATTTTTCCAGGGGCCACGTCGCTTATTTTTGATATACTCGTATGACTAACTTTCATGGCTGTGGATATCAGTGGCCCCTAAGAATAGTAACCCGATTAAAGCGTGGCACGCAACGTGATAATATAATTTTCACTGATCTCCCATTGCAATGCAATGGAGATCATTGAAAATCTCCCATGATCTCCCAGGCAATGGAGATCAAAATTTAATTCTCTTGATTTCTGTATAGGTTCAAATGATAATTTGAACAAATAAACGAGATAATTCAATATATCAATAATTATGCTCTAACTGTCACCATTTTTCCCCATAACTCGGAAAATATCGACCGCACGAAAAAAATTATAATAAACAAAATTATAGAAAATCGCATTTTAAATACATTTAGTTTCTACACTTTTTGTCGAAAAGTTGAAAATGGCGAAGATATTGAGCAAAAACGGTTCTCATTTAAAATCAAGATAGCGGCTAACGCAACAGTCAAATTCAGTGGAGATTTCAAATTTATACTACTATTGACCACCCTCAAAGAATAGAAAAATAAAATTTGGGACAGCTCGTAATGCAAGGTCAAATGCTATCCCGACAGGGCTACATTGAGCATGTCAAATTTATAGGCCTGTAGGACTCGGGATCTAGACGGGGACTTTGAGGTTTAAAAAATGGAAGCACAATAGCATTAGTCGAAATTGTGGGGTACTGGTGTTGCTGCCATATGAGGTTGAATATCTGTAGCATTACCATTATGGCTGAATTTGGAATCTGTTTCAGAAAAAATAGATGGTATATTATCTGGGCCAGGACTAGAATCCTTCAAATCTGTAAGTGACTCATTCAGTTCATAAAATGTTAGCGGGAGATTTAGAGGAATGTAGCTAATTTCGTATGAAAATGTATTATAATTTTCGAGTTTTATTTTGTTTTCAAGAAAGGTGGGGTCGTAGCTGTCATTGGAAGATATTTTTTTATAATTTAGTGCCAATATGTTGGTCATTTCTGTTGGTGATGTAATGATTTGATTATTTACTTTTAGGCTGGATATTGTGGGTGATAGTTGGAAACCGGAAATTTCGTGTATTTTTTTCCAAACTCCACTTATTGGCATAGAACTGATTATATTGGAAACATATTTCATCCAACTGGCTTTTTTGGTCTGTTTAATTAATATTAATAGTTGAGTTTTGGACTTAATTCTTTTGTACTCTATTTTGTTCTGTATATTTTCATGTTTTTTGTACCTATTGAAAGCTAACAATAAAACACTGAAAACGTTTGTTTTCTAGACTTCCACAAAATTTATTACAACTATGTGACTACAGCTGTTTCGGCAGAGTGCGTTTCTCAAGTGACTTAGATTACTATGGGTTTGCCTTTTTAAAGTCTTTAACTGAAGAGGTTAAGGGGTGGGGACTTCAGTTAAAGACTTTAAAAAGGCAAACCCATAGTAATCTAAATCACTCGAGAAAGGCACTCTGCCGAGACAGCTCACATAGTTGTAATAAATTTTGTGGAAGTATAGATAGTATAGAAAACAAACGTTTTCAGTGTTTTATTGTTAGATAAAAAGAAACTTCAATTAAGCAACGGTCGAATCCATCACCTACTGAAAGCTTTTTTACTTGCCCATATTTCTTCACTACAGTCACGATTCCACCATGGTACGGGTAAATGATTTTTTGGCGCTTTAGTTTTACCTATAAACTGTTCTGCGCTTTGTATAACGATATTATTGAAGTCATCTAGAGTGTTGTTGACGTTACTATTTACAATAAAGTTCTCCATAGCTTTATCGATGTAGTTTTTAAATTGTGTCCAGTTTTCCGACTCCGTTTTACATTTGGGTAAAAGCTCATAAGGCGATTGTTGCCTAGAGAGATTTCTTATAAGAATGGGATCATGGTCGCTACTGTATGTATATGGTAAGACTTCCCATAAGAGCTGGGGTGACAACGCTGGGTCAAAAAGACTTAAGCAGTGCCGGATTAAACATAAGGCAAAGTAGGCAGTTGCCTAGGGGCCCCAAAGGGGGCCTCGCAGGGCCCAAAGCGAAAGAATAATAATTAGAATTAAATAAGAACTATAAATCATACTTATGTTGAATAATTCAAATATCGCGCAACACCATAAAAGTGATGGTGGACGTATAAAACTACATTAAAATGCCTACTTTTATTCAAATAGAAAGTCTATGCTGTGAGAATAAATCACTAATAAATGCCCTTTGGTAGAAGAAAGAGTATTACAGATGGAAATAAGAAAAAAATTCGAGAGTGGCGCAGAAAACGCAAGAAAAAGCAGGATAAAGAAAAGATCCTTAAGCAATATCTAAAACAGAACCAAAACTTATTTAAACTCAGTTTCACACAGCAATCCATAGCTAGTGAAGCTGCAATCAATGAAAATACACGTGATGAAATAGAAATGACTGAGGGAAGTATAACCTCCGTAATAAAGAAGATGAAAAAACGTGTAACGACAGTTCTATTTCTGTTCAAGAAGTTAAAGAACCAGAAACCAAAACTAAGATAGAAATTGAAGTTAAAGATAAATTCGGTCCTAAATTTTGCATTAGAAAATGTCCTCATAATGTAAAAACTTTGAAGGAAGTTTTCAGCATAAAAAATAAATTTTAAAGGCATTGCCATTTTTACACAATCTACGGTTTTTCATAAAAACATATCAGTGGAACAAAAATTAAAAGAGATTGGCTAACGTATTCTCCCTCAAGTGGAATATCATATTTTGGGTTTGTTTAGTCCGTGTACAACTTTTTGTCAGCCTCTGTCCACCATTGGGAAGTTACGATCAAATGCTTAAATGAAACTCCACTAAGCGATCATATTCGTCACGATCTAGTCCTTAAAAGATCAAGCAGCACAGATGGACTGCAAGGACACATGCAACAAGACCTTTGTCTAAAGGTTATAACGTTTTCAAATCTGCTCTTCATACTCTTACTGAAGACACTAATGAAGACACTAGTGAAGACACTGAAAGCTGAAACAGTTCATGAGGCTAAGTGTTTGTTGAAAGCAATGTCGAAAAAGAAACATTCATAATGAATTAGTTTTGGTCAACAATTTTAGAACGCTGTCAGTAAATCATTACAAAGAGTGAACGTTAAACTGTAGTTCAGCTTCTAAATTCACTTTTGGAGCTCTTAAAATACCAAAGAAATAGATACTTAATTTTGCTTACTGCGAGCAGAATGCCTGAATATTTAGACTAGAGTAAACAAGAAGCGAGTAAGAAAACTACATTTTAATGATGCTAATTCCAATAAAATTTTTCTGCAGGACGGACAAAAGTTAAAGGTTGAAACGTATCTACCAATGTTCGATAAGATAATAACTGAGCTGAGTCATTTGACAGTGTACGTGTCAGTAAACTTAGTACTTGGTCTTTTGCGTTTTTCCAAAATTGAGTGAATAAAGAAGTGTGCTTCAAAACTACAGAAAAACTGTCCTGATGATATTGAATCTGAACTTGAAGATGAACTAGAGCAGTTTAAATATCTTATAGCCCAGCTTCAAGACTTATAGGTAATAGTATATTATGCAACGAGCCTTTAATAATGGTCATTATGAAGCGAGTATGAGAGATACGAAACGAGCCGTATGCGGCGATTTTCTTATAGGGTACGAGCTTCATAATGATAATTAAATATATTAAATATATTCAAATTTATTAATTTTGTAACACAAACAAATTAAGTAGTTTGTCAGTTTTACAGATTGTTTACATATTGAGAACTGTCAAAGCGTCTGTACTTGACTCACCATTGATCACTGCGCATGTACCACCTTTATCGCGATTCTATTGGTTAAAAATCTGTATCTTAATGAAAATCTGTATCATAATGAAGTTCATTATGATACAGGTACTGACATCATAATTGATAGATTATAGTATGAGAATAGAAAAAGCAATTTATTCCTGCTTAGCAGTAATTTTGGGTTATATCGCAACAGGCGAACAGTCATTTTCAAAAATGAAAATTATTAAAAATGGAGAAAGC
Organism: Diabrotica virgifera virgifera; assembly: GCF_917563875.1. Classification (NCBI taxonomy): domain Eukaryota; kingdom Metazoa; phylum Arthropoda; class Insecta; order Coleoptera; family Chrysomelidae; genus Diabrotica; species Diabrotica virgifera. The sequence goes on from NC_065449.1 coordinate 121,375,297, forward strand.
CTGGGGCCTCATAGCTTGGATTGCCTAGGGGCCTCAAGATTCCTAATCCGGGTCTGGACTTAAGTCAATTGCAGATGAATCTCCAGTCTGAATATTAAAACGTGTAGGAGTCCCATCATTGAGTAAGTTAATCTGTAAGTCAGACATTAACTTTTCCAGTAATTTACCTCTGGTATCAGTACGCATAAACCCCCAAATGCTATTGTGAGCATTAAAGTCACCAAGTATAATACGAGGAGTTGGAATTTGTTCGTTATTTATATCGTCTAAAGTGAATGGTGCACTTGGTGGTAGGTAAATGTTACAAATGTAGAGTGTCGAGGGTGCCGAAAGTTTTATTATAACTGCTTCGAGATTGGTTTTTACAGGAAATAGGCTTGCTACGTATGATTTTTTTACCAAAGTGGTAACCCCATCAGAAGAATAATTACTATTACTTTTTCTGTCATTTCTAAAACACTTGAACTGCTTGGAATTGTAACTTGTCTTTGGACTAAGGTTAGTTTCTTGTAGGCAAATTATTTCTGGACACTATTCCGATTGAATGATTTGAAGCATGGGTCAACGATGGAACAGTACATCAATATTCCACTGTAATATAGGGTTGAAAATATTAGGCATCGGAAGAAGATCGTTCACTGTTAGGGATATCTTTACCTAGATAGTGATTCAATTTATTTTTAAGTCGGGTGAAGCGAAGTTTCGTATTTCTGTCTGATAGGTATGGGAAGATATGGTTAATAAGTTTATTAAACCGGGGAAATCGGTTGTGTATTCGTTAATAATTTCTATAGGTGAATTGTTACCTTGGGTATTTTCAATTAGCATCATTAGCTGATCGTAGTTTAATAGAAGTGATGTGGAATTTTCATTCATGAAAAAATTTAAGTGAGTCAGGAGTAGGTGCTGTGCATTTAGGTTTTCTTGGCTTTTGGATGTTGGTTTGATGTGGTGTTTGTGAGAGAGCAAACATTTGGTTATCAGTATTCAGATTTTCGATAGGAGGATATTACGTTTTGTCAATACTTCTTTTCACAGATGTACTGGATGTTTCTCCTATGATTCCAAGTGAAGCTTGTTGATCCATTACTTTACAGGTTTTTTCACATGAATTTTTTGTGGGAATGTTCTCTTCGGTGGTAATGATTTTGCTCGCTTCAGAAGTTGGCAGTAGAGTTTAAGGAGTAGAAGAAATTGAAGAGGGTTTTTGAAAATTTATGTTGTTTGGATTACCATCTTAAGCTTGATGTGATTGGGAACCATTATCAGTGGCGAAGTGAGAGATTAGCGTTGAAGTAGGGTTCTGTAGAGTTGAATTTTGGGCTTGAGTGGGAGGTATTGTATTGTTGGTATTTGGGCATTTTCTTGATATATGGCCCGTTTGCTTACACGTATAGCATGTAAGATTATCTTGAGATATTAAAATTCTCTAGGTGAGGCTTTCGTAATTTATTACAATAGAATCTGGAATCATGATGCTATGTGGGCTGAAAAATACTTGTCTTCTGAAGCTTAATATGTGGTTGTATTTAGGTAAAGAAACACCGATTCTTAAAAAGGTTATGAGGGAGACGAGATTTAGGCCCATTTCTTTCAATTCTCGAATGAGAACATTGTGAGGGATTGTCGGGCAGACATTGGATAATACTATTCTTTCTGCTGGGGTTATAAGTCATCTAACTCGTACGGTTTCTCCTTGTACTTGTATAGAACCATAGTTCTCCATAAAGTTATCTACGGTGAGTTTGTTACTTAGGTAACATATTCTGTTATTGGATAAACGAGAAGAAAATAATATATTTTTTGGATTTATTAAGGTGCCTAACGGAATCAAGTAATCTTGAATAGGGGAATTATTTATAGCACTAAATATTATTCCCTGCTCTCTCGTAGGAAAAAATTCTGCTGAGAGGCAGCTGAACTGTAAAATTTACTCATGGAGAGATGTTCTGTATAGTAATATCGGCAGACATATCCATTAATTATTTTTACGCAGCCACTTAAAAGTAATACAGGTAAACAAAACCATATGAAAAACCAATCAACCAGTTCAGGATGCGATTTTAGGTTTGACTAATATAAAATATTAAAACTTACAGTTTTAAATGCTGTTGGTTCACTTTGATTGTAATTAACACTTTCGATATTCGTAATTAAACACAAAATATCAAGAGCCAAGACAAACAACTGTTTCTTACTTATTTATCAGGGCCGAACCCCGACTTGAATCTTATAAAGAAAATGCTTAACAAGCCAACAGATATCACTAAAACTATACTGTATCTAAAGACCGCTTAATTCTATCACAAAATTTAATCTAATAGGCATTAGTTAAAGTTATACAGGGTGTTAGTAAATAAGTATGACAAACTTTAACCCGCGAGCAGTCTTAGAAAAAATCTAACATTCTACTCTTTTTCGCGATAACTTGATGAAAAATGTTTTCAACATAACTTTCCACTCGTAAATGCCTCGAGGAAGAGTGTAGTAATGCGTAGTTTTTTTCTTCTTCTTCTTCTTCTTCTTCTTCTTCTTATTTTTGTGGAATTTATGGCTTTGGGAGAGCCAATTAGCTTTAATAATTTTTAGAAATAATATTTCTAACATAGTAAGTAAATAAAAATACTATAAAATAAAAATTTGTTGTAAATTCTTATTTAAATTCGTATTGTGAGATGAAATCTAACACGCGACCGGTCACGTTACAGAAGTGAGCGCGACTGCTCCCGGGTTAAAGGGTAATTCTACATGAAAAAATTGTGAAAAAATACAGACCAACGAACTGTATTCATTGAACTGGCAAGAACCACGCGTTCTATTCGAGCAGGGAACCATGTTGCCCTTTGAGCACTAATAATATATAATCTATTAACATCGACTTGGAGTCGCTTTATTTCTTATAATCTTACTATGTAAATCATATATCTCGATGTTGCCACTTTTAATAGTGTGCTAGTTTCATCTAGTAAGCAGAACGCACTGAAGATGATCTGATCCAGATCGAAAACGTTTTGCAATCCATTTGGATTACATTTTAATAGTTTTTAATAAACTTTTTATACCATTATACAAATCAAAGTTTTTTACTTCTGTATGAGAAATATTAATTCCTTACTCATTCTTTTAAAAATAATATTTTTGTTCTTTGGTTTTTGATCTTAAGCGCTAAGATCGTGTATTGTTGAGTATTTTAAAATTACTTGATTTTTCAATAAAAATATTTTATTAGATAAATTAATTTTTAGAGTAATATAGACATAATTACTCACATTGGCAAACCGCCTACTGAAGATGTGTGGGATAGCTGAGACAGTAGGCATCTCTAGGCAACGATCACGTCACATCCTGAATGAGATTTTAGGCATGGAAGAGCTCTCGGCGCGATGGCTGCCGCACTTGCTAACTCAGAACAACAAGCACAACCATGTGACTACTTCAGAGTAGTGTTTGAGGGTGTTTAAGCGTAATCCGAAGTAGTATCTACGTTATTTCAGAACCGTCGATGAAACATGGATGCACTGCCACACGCCAGAGATCAAAAGTAACAATCGAAAGAGTGGACATTTTAAGGTAGGCAATACATTCACCATATGTTGGAAAGGTGTATTGCCTGCTATTTATATAGTTGGTAGAAGCATGACAATAAAGAACATAGTTGATAACCTAACAATGGAGTATCATTAACCTTACATGGCGCTGCGAAAAAAAATATATAAAATAAAATTAATAAAGAAGATAAATCAGTAATAATTATAGTAAACATGGACTTTAAAGGCGTACCTCCTATGGAGATGTCAGGGAATGTCTCCGAAAATTGAAAATTCTGGAAACAGCGATTCACAACTTACCTCGTGGCAACCGAGATTTCAAAAAAGGCACAAGAGACTCAATGTGCCCTGTTGTTAACGTTAATAAGTGACGAAGGAATGAGAATTTATAATACATTCACATTCTTAGACGAAGAAAAATATAATCTAGAAGTTTTACTTACAAAATATGATAACCACTTTACACCAAAGAAAAATTTAACCTATGAAAGACATCAACTATTAACCAGTAAGCAAACAGAGTTTGAAAGTATTGAGCAATTTAGTGTAAGAGTGAAAAATATATCATTACACTGTGAACTAGATCAACTAAGGGAGAGCCTAGTTAAAGATATTTTAATTTGTGGTATAAAATCTAGCGAAATTAGAGAAAAACTCCTACAAGATGATTTAAAAACATTAGAAGAAGTTATAAAGAAAGCAGTTATCATAGAAAAGACTAAAGAACGTAATATGGCTATATCCAGTTACATGGAGGCAGGTACGAGTGACTTAAATGTAGATAAAGTAAACAAAAAACCTTCAAGAGATGTAAGGGGAAAATTCAGACAGAAATTGGTGACCCAACATCAAAGCAACAATAACCGAGAATGTAAGAAATGTTCATATAAACATGATTTTAGAAAATGCCCGGCTTATGGTAAAGTGTGTGCAAGATGTGGAGGTTACAACCATTTTTCATCAGCCTGCTACAATAAGAAGAACAACAGAGATAGAAGAAGTGTTTATGCTGTGGGTGATAACAGTGAAAGTGAAGTGAAAACGGTTTATGTGGAAGCAATTGATATAATTTCAAAGAATGGAGAAATGACATGGGATCAGGAATTAAATGTAGAAGGTAACATTATAAATTTTAAATTAGACTCAGGCTCCATGGCTAATGTTATACCTGTAAATATTTTAAATAAAATAGGTTTTGATTTAAATAGAATAAGAAATACTGAAGTCACTTTAAGTTCATATTCAAAAAATTTACTACCTATAGTTGGAGAATGTTTGTTGAATTGCAACTATAAAAATAAGCAGAAATCTATTTTGTTTCATGTTATCGATTTAAATACATGTCCAATATTGGGTTTAAAAGACTGCATAGAATTTGATTTAATCAGTAGAGTTGATATGGTAAATATAGAACACACAAATAGTGTGAATAAATTATTGACAAATTATATCTCACTGTTTAAAGGCATAGGTTGTGTAGAAGAACCTTACCATATTGAGCTCAAACCAGATGCAAAACCAGTAATATATCCCCTAGAAAAATTCCATTTTCCATTAAAGAAAAGTTCAAAATAACACTTGAGAGTTTAGTAAGGCAAAGGTTAATTGAAAAAGCAGATGATGCTGCAGACTGGGTAAATGCATATGTTTTGGTGAGAAAACAAAATGGAGATTTAAGACTTTGCTTGGATCCCAAGGACTTAAATACCGCTATCAAAAGGCACTATCTCCAACTACCAACATTTGATAAACTGATAGAAAAACTGGCAGGAGCAAAATTTTTTAGCACCCTAGACGCTACTCAAGGTTTCCTTCAGATAAAGTTGGATGCAGATAGCTCAAAACTGTGTACTTTTTCTACACCGTTTGGCAGGTATAGATTCCTTAGAATGCCCTATGGACTATCCAGTGCACCAGAGGTATATCAGGAAAGAATATCTGAGATTTTTCAAGACATAGAAGGCGTAAGTGTCTTTATTGATGATATTATAGTGTCTGGCAAGAATGAAAGTGAGCATTATAATAGATTGCAAGAAGTTTTAAAGAGAGCCGAAGAAAACAACATTCGTTTTAACAGAAGTAAATGTAAGTTTGGCCTTTCAGAAGTTAAATACATGGGGTATAAAATTACAGCAGAAGGCCTGAAACCAGATGATGAAAAAGTGGAAGCAATAAAAAACATGCCTTATCCAAAAAACGTAGCGGATGTGCAAAGATTCTTAGGCATGGTTACTTATCTAGGTAAGTTTATAAACAATTTAACGGAAAAGACTGCCCCCCTCAGACAATTGATAAAAAAAGATATAATATTTGAATGGACTAATATTCACAGTAATGCATTTGATAACCTTAAGAAAATCATTAGTAGTAGACCTTGCCTAAATTTTGTCGACATAAATAAACTAACTACTATCTCTGTAGATAGCTCTAAATATGGCATGGCCGCAGTGTTATTACAGGATAATATGCCTTGTGCTCACTCTTCATGCTCCTTTACAGAAACTCAAACTCGCTATGCGCAAATTGAGAAAGAGTTGCTTGCAGTCTGGTTCGGTGTTAATAAGTTCTCACAATATGTGTTTGGAAAAAAATTCGTAGTGGAAACAGACCACAAACCGTTAACCAGTATAATAAAGAAACCTTTGAATACATGCCCAGCTCGACTACAAAGAATACTTATTCAACTTAGAAAATATGAATTTGAATTAGTATATAAACCAGGAAAAAAGCTAATATTAGCTGATACATTATCCAGAGCGTTACAAAACAAAACATTCAACGGAAACATAGACATAGAATTAAAAGCACAAGTATGCATGATAATGGAAAATGTAAATGTCTCAAAACAAAAAAGAGATGAAATAATAGAAGCAACTAAAAATGACCCAGTACTTGAAAAACTAAAAAAAATCACCCCAAAAACGTGCCCCAAAAAGGCAAAGACTATCCTATCAGTCGTAAAAGTGATGGCCACCGTTTCCTGGTATTTACAAATTGTGATCTATATTGACTTCCTGGAAAAGGACAAATGAGTCACACGGCTTTACCATATCGAATTATTGGGCTCATTCGATGCCAGATTGTAGAAAAAACAGCCCCAATTGGCGAATAAACAAGTGCTCTTCCACTATTACAACGCACCAGCTCACACTTCCGCCATCGCCACGAATTAGGCTATGCACTGCTGTCCCATCTACCGCCTTCCCCATATTTGGCCCAGAACGATTTTTTGTTTCCAAGCTAAAAGAAGTCACTGGCCGGGCAGACTCTATGAGACTATGAGTCGAATGAGGCGTTCATCGCCGCCACGGAAGCAGACTTTGCAGACCTCGAGAAAACGTATTTTCCAGACGAGTTAAAAAAGTTAAAGCATCGCTGGGTCAACTGTATCGAGCTAAAAGGAGACTATGTTCAAAAATAAATAATCACTTTTCCAAAATTTTCGTTTTTCTTTTGTAGACCAGACCGCCCTAGTAGTACTCATCTGCAATAGAACATATTACCCAAACTTATATGGAATCACCTGATATTTCTTATTATTTCGGGCGATTTTAAAAAACAAACACACGAAGTCAAACAATATTTATTTTAAAGCAATTTAATAACAAATACATAACAATCCACTAGGAAGAATTTCCTGTAGCTGGCTGTATACCATTAATTACAAGTAAAATTTAATAAAAAACTTTGGTCTTGGTAAAAGGTATATTATTTTAAAAAGCCCTATAGGGCTACAAACATCGAACAGAACGTTTTCGCTCTAAAAAGAGCATCATCAGTGTTGCCTAAAATAAGTATAACCATATTAATTATCAAAATGTTGAACTTAAAGTGATGACCAAGGTAGAATCAAAGTTTGGTTATACTTACAAGAACATGGTGAGCCAAGAACATGACCTTCGTATTTTTTGGTTGGCTCACCATGTTCTTGTAAGTATAACCAAACTTTGATTCTACCTTGGTCATCACTTTAAGTTCAACATTTTGATAATTAATATGGTTATACTTATTTTAGGCAACACTGATGATGCTCTTTTTAGAGCGAAAACGTTCTGTTCGATGTTTGTAGCCCTATAGGGCTTTTTAAAATAATATACCTTTTACCAAGACCAAAGTTTTTTATTAAATTTTACTTGAAATACATAACAATTAAATAAAGCAATAACGTATTTAACAAACAAATTGAAAGTAGTTGTTTTAAAGTCAATAGCCTACAAAATTTCAATGTAAAACGAATAATGTTTACCTTGTTTTTATTTATTTTTTTGTATTTTGTGGTAGTCAGTGTTATCACCTCTAGTCCTTATGCAAGCTTCAGTTTGCGTGGGCACGTTCCTAATCAAATTATCAACATTTTATTGTGGTAGGTTGCTCCATCCTTTAAAAGCAGCTTGTACTAGCCGTGCGGTGTTTTGTGGATTATCCCGGCGAGCTCTAATTTTTCTTTTAAGCATATCCCACAAATACTCTACAGGATTAAGCACGGGTGAGCAAGCAGGCCACTCCAAACAAGGGATACCTTTTGCTTCAATGGTGTCTCTAGTCACTCTAATGGTATATAGAGGTCCATTATCATGAAATAAAATTAAATTTTCTCCTGTTGCGCCTCTCCAGAGCCTGACTACAGGTTATCAACATACCTGTGAGCAGTTAAAGTTGATTGGATGAAAATTAAAGGAGTTTTTTTACGGATTACAGTTCCTCTCCAGAGCATTACACTTCCCCTTGTACATTTGGGAACAGATCTGACAGTTTTCGCTCTTGCTTGTCTTCCTCGACCCCTAAGTACACGATTTCGTGGGTCATCTGATTTTCCATCTGATTACATTAAATTCTGACTGTTTTTGAAAATAGCACATTTTGTCAAGATTGGCAACACTGTAGTCAAAACGTAAACACATATTTTATTTGTCGTCTGCAATAAACTCAATTTCTGAGAGTTGTAACGGGAAATAAATTATTGGAAGTATCTAGTGAATAATATAAGACATTAAGTTAAGGACAGTGATAAGAAAAAACTTTAAAATCTGTGAAATAGCATCGGAATAATACCAAGGACCTATAAAAAGTAAGATCGCTACAATTGATAAGCTTGTCTAACATCAAAGCGTAGAAACGAAACTTTGACCGTTGAAATTGCGACGTTGCCGTTGTGAGTAGACTTTCAGGATAACCACAGAAAACAACAACGGATAATAAACAAACAAAATAAATACGGTAGACGCTGTCTTCTCTGCACTGTTGAGGTGGAAGACAGTGTTTGGCGCCGGAAAATGGAAAAATTAGAGAGTGATGACACACATCCAGAAGGAGGGTCAAAAATTGATCAATTAATAATAAAGATGAGCCTCCTCACCGATGACATTAAGGAAATAAAAAGAAATCAAAAAGAAAGTAAGGAAACAATAGAAAAGCTCATTATGGAAAACAGAGAGCTGAGAAAAGAAAATGCAGAACTGAAAGAAGAAAATAAAGAGATCAAGGAGGGACTCAGAGAAATAACAAAAAACATGAAAGTTATGGAAAAACACCGACGAATAAACAACGTAGTTATAAGCGGCCTAACAATAGACACATATGAGCAAGCACGGTTAAAAGGAAAAATCAACAATTTCATCAAACACCACTTAGGAATAGAGGTGAAAATAAGAAATGCTCACAAGCTAGGCGAAAAAACATGTCTAATTGAATTAGAAAACCAAGAGGAAAAAAGAAAAATAATGGAAAAAAAGTACAAGCTAAAAGAAATTAAAGAGCACAAGGTATATATCAACGAAGATACAACCATAAAAGAACGAGATATACAGAAAACAATTAGAAACATTGCCCAGGAAAAAAGAAATAAAGGAAATGAAGTCAAAATTGGAGTAAAAAAAATATGGGTAAATAACATCGAATGGAAGTGGAACGACAAAGAGGGCACAATGATCAAAACAGCATCAAAAAACTAACAAATAACTGTACCATAGGAATAACGTTGACGAAACAAGCACAGAAAAAGGATAGTGATAAAACAAAAAAAGGAAACAAGAGGAAAAAAACAAAAACCGGACCAAAAAACAAGAAAACATGTCGAAAAGAATACTTACTTTTAGGAACATGGAATGTAAGAGGCACATATGGCGAAGGTAAACTTAAACATCTTGCGAGAGAAATCGAAAAGTTCCAATTTGACATAGTAGCCTTGCAGGAGACGAAACAGCTGGGAAATGATATATTAGAAATAGAAGATACATTGTTTTTTAACAGCGGTGGAAAGAATCGAATATTAGGCACAGGTTTTATGATAAGAAAAGAACTAAAAGAAGCAATAGTAGAGTTTAAACCGATATCAGACCGCATATGTACTATCAGGATCAAAGGAAAATACCAAAAAATCACCCTCATAAATATTCACGCTCCATCCGAAGAAAAAGATAATGATGTTAAAGAATGTTTCTACAGTGAACTAAACAGAACAATCGAAAGTATACCCAGATATGATATGAAAATTATTTTAGGCGACGCTAATAGCAAAATAGGGAAGGAAGAAGTGTTTAGACCGACAATAGGAAAGCATAGCAAACACAATGAAACTAATGAGAACGGACAATTTCTCATAGATTTCGCAAGAGAAAAAAATATGATCATAATGAGCACATATTTTGAAAGAAAAGAAATACATAAGGAAACATGGATATCGCCAGATAGAAAGACTAAAAACCAAATAGATCACGTGCTGATTGAAAAAGAAGAACAGCAATGTATAAAGAAGATAAGAACATACAGAGGACCAGATGCCGACTCTGATCATTACATGGTGGGCATCAAAATGAAACAACTGATACCAGAAAACAAAAACAAAATAAAGGTAAAGAAATATATAAATAAACCAATTCGATTAGTAACAAAGAAAGAGCAAGAAACGTATGGGGAAACAATGGAAAGAGAACTAAAAAAGATACAAACAGAAGAACGAACAGAAAACAACTGAGACATCATAAAGCAAGTAATGAACAAAGCAGCAAAAGAGTGTAATAAAAAGGAGAATAAAAAGAGAAAGGAGTGGTTCGACATAGAATGCCAAGACGAAATAGAACTAAGAAAATCATTAAGGATGGAAATGATAATGAAAGAAACGACAGAGACGAAGAATAAATATATAGAGCAAAGAAATAAAGTAAAGAGATTGCTGAGAGAAAAGAAGAGAAAACACGTAGAAAATAAGCTAAAAGAAATAGAAGAGAACTACAGAAATAAAGAAATAAGAAACCTGTATCAAGGTGCCAGAAATGAGAAAAGAGGATACCAACAAAAACCAATATTCGTTAAAAACAAAGCGGGGAATAATATAAACGGTGAAGCAGAAATAGTAGAGAGATGGAAAGAGTATTTTGACGAGTTACTAAATGGCAAGAATAAGTCAAACCAAAGAGAATACATGGAAGCAGAAGAAGGAAATGAAAACTTAGAAGACATAGAAGATAATTCAGCCAGCAAAGAACAAATCGAGGAAATCATAAAAGATTTGAAGAATAACAAATGTCCTGGAAGCGATAATATAACAGCAGAGATGATGAAATATGGTGGAAAATTGCTACATGAGTGGATATACAAGATCATAAAAGAGATATGGAGAATAGAACGGATACCAAAAGATTGGAAGGAAGCAATTATTTGCCCATTACACAAAAAAGGAGACAAAACAGAATGTAGTAATTACAGAGGAGTAGCATTACTAAATACCATATATAAAATCTTATCAAAATCCATAAAAGATAAACTTGAAAAAGAAGCGGAAAATATAATAGGTGAATATCAGTGCGGATTTAGACGAGGAAGAAGCACAACGGACCAAATATTCGTAATCAGAGAATTACAAGCAGAAAGCTATGAACACAACCTACCAACGATAGCGCTATTCATCGATTTCCAGCAAGCGTACGATAGAATAAAGAGGAAGAATTTAAAGCAGGCGCTTGAGGAATTGGGAGTTAGCAGAAAGTTACGCAACATGATACATATTACGTTAGAAAATACAGAAAATAGAGTCAAAATAAACAACCAATCATCAGACACATTTATAGTAAATGAAGGAGTAAGGCAGGGCGATCCTTTGTCATCATTACTCTTTAACTTATGCCTAGAAAAAGTAATGCGAGAAGCAAAAATCAATAGAGAAGCACTCCTATATCAAAAACGACACCAAGTTTTGGCATTTGCGGATGATGTGGTGTTGCTTGCAAGAGGAACAAAAGAGCTACAGGAAATAGTACAGAGAATAGTAAAAGCAGCGAAGAAAATGGGACTCCACATAAATGAAACTAAAACAAAATGTATGGAATGGACAGATGGTCAGTTCAGGAATGGACAAAAGCTTAAAGTAGAAGTAGAAGAAGGAACATCATACGAATTCGAAATGGTAGAAAGATTTACATACCTAGGAGCAATAATATCACGTAAACCGAATATTAAAGAAGAAATACAAGCTCGAATAATGGCAGGCAACAAAAGTGTACATGCGCTTAATGGAATGCTGAAAAGCAAGTTTTTATCAAGAAAGGCAAAAATACAGTTATACAAAACAACTATCCAACCAATAGTAACATACTGCAGTGAGACATGGACAATGACAAAAAATGAACAAAGTTTACTGGAGATCTGGGAACGGAAAATCCTGAGGAAGATATATGGAGGAATAATAAGGGACGGTTTATGGTTAAGAAGATCAAATAATGAGTTAAAGGAATTATACAATCAACCTAATATAATAGGAGTGATAAAGGCACAGAGACTTAGATGGCGAGGTCACATAGAAAGGATGCCGAACGCGAGGACTCCAAAAAGGGTACTAAACTACAACATAGCCTCAAAAAAGAGAAAAGGAAGACCGAAAAATAGATGGAAGCAAGAGGTCGAAAAAGATATGGAAAAAATGGGGTTAGAAGGTCAGAGAAGAAAAATGAATAACAGGAAGGAATGGAGAAAAGTCACATACCAAGCCAGAGAAGATCTGGGTACCTAAAGAAAAGTAAAAATGAAGAACGAACAAACTTTTCAAGCCATGGGCCTCTAAGGCCTTTAGTGCTATTATATATATATACATTTTGTCAATTCCCAATGTTCCAGTTTTGGTGGTGAAGACACCAATTTTGGCGATCAATCTTGTGCTGCCTGGATAACTCGGGAACCCATAACTGTCACCTGCTGTATACTTCTTGGTACGAACTCTTCTTCTTATCCTTTCAACTGAAACAGTTACACATGTAGCTTCCAAAAGCTGCCTTTGGAGCTGTAGGTGAGAAATGGTTGGGTGTCTTCCAGCTGATTGGACAATTAAACGATCGTGGAGAGCCGTTATTACTTTTGGCGACTTTCCCTTGCTTTATTTTTGAGCTTTCCTAGTTCCTGTTAACTAGCATATGTTTTGGACAGAACGCCCTGTATTACGCCTAGCTCTGCAGCTATGTCCATCTGAGAACATTACTTTCTCCACAAGACCAATAATCTTTCTTCGTTGTCAGTTCTATAACCCCACATGAGGCATATTTTCGTTTTTGGACGCAAAAGTTAGTTTATTTATTTTGGTTCAACTTGCAACTTAAGCAAATAATCTATACCGTACCGGGCTGTACTATCCGATTGTCTTGTATATTTGTTTATTTTCAATAAAAACCTTTAATCTTCGCAACAATAACAAGTTTTTTCAAAAGAAATAAATATTACTTTAAAATACATGGTGATTCCCTATAAGTTTGGGTGTGTGTATATTTCAATTTCAAACCGCACGCCGTTGTCGTATTACTTTCGTGGTTGAATTGAAATCCTTGCATATAATTGCTCTTGAATTTAAATAGTGGAGTTCCTTTGTTTCATAAATTACCTTAAACACTTTCAAGGTTTTATAAACAAAACCTCGTTTTGTGGGATTTGCACAAATCGATTTTATAAAATTTACAGTCGTGGATGTAACTACTAGTACAGGATGATACAAACAGTGCCGGACTTTAAAATAAAACAGGAAATTTTTAGTGTTAAGAAATTAAAGTTACTTTTTTAAATGGACCACATAAAAAGTGGTGATTAACCCTTAAACGCCCAAACTTTTTTAGGTTCCATGTACGCTCAAGGGTGGGTAAAAAATGTCCACCTCGAAAATAGCTAATAAATTTATTGAGAGTTGTTGGAAATGGATTAAACTTAAGAATCTTACGCTTAATAAACACAGCAACTTCTAAAATATTAATACGAACAATTTACAAACCTTACAACAAAATTACAATGTACATCAAAATTAACATACCAGTAAAAGTCAGTCATTCAGATTTGTCGATTTTCTCCACATTCTTCCTTTCAGCCTCTTCATTGGCGGATAATTATGTGGATTATGTAATTATACGTCGATAATTATATGGATTATGTTCCTACCAACGAGAAATTAAATATAAACCTTTAGTAACAAGTTTTACCAAGTGTGTACTTTTTATGCCCACCCATATTAGTCCTGTCGCCAGGGGGGGTACAACCGCCTCCTTTATTCAGATGGACTTACCCAAGTTTTTTTCGTGTATTTTGAGCCGTAGAATACGAATTTTTGGGTAACAATTGATCGGGATGTCGATAAGATTGTTGTAGACAAAGAACTTGAGGAATTACGTAACAGCGATTTCTCGCAAAACAAAACATCTTTTTGTATTTTTTGGGTCATTCTAAGCAAAAAATGTTCTGGCAAGTTTTTTCGTAGGATGCATAGTTTTCGAGATAAGCGCGGTTGAACTTCCAAATAATCGAAAAATTGCAATTTTTGAACCAGAATAACTTTTGATTAAAAAATAAAATAGCAATTCTGCTTACCGCATTTGAAAGTTTAAGTCAAATTATATCGGTTTTGATTATTTGCATTGCAAAAAATTAATTTTTTTATTCTTAAACAAAGCTATAAACAGTAATAAACACCTAGTGCGTGAGTGATGTTTTCAATGATTTCTCGTTTAAAATCGAACAAGTAGGTAGAGTAGATACAAGTGCAAGCGAGGCAATATCTACGTAGGATGTATTAAAACGCATGTATTAGATACTGGAAACACGATGTCTTTATAGCTTTGTTTAACAATAAAAAAATAAATTTTTAGCAATGCAAATAATCAAAACCGATATAATTTGAATTGAACTTTCAAATACGGTAAGCAGAATTGCTATTTTATTTTTAAATCAAAAGGTATTCGGGTTCAAAAATTGTAATTTTTCGATTTTTTGAAATTTTAACAGCGGTTATCTCGAAAACTATGCATCCTACAAAAAAACTTGTGGGAACATTTTTTGCTTAGAATGACCCAAAAAATACAAAAAACTGTTTTGTTTTGCGAGAAATCGCTGTTATGTAATTCCTCAAGTTCTTTGTTTATAACAATCTTATCGACATCCGGATCAACTGTTACCCAATAAATTCGTGTTCTACGGGTCAAAATACATAAAAAAAACTTGGGTAAGTCCATCTGAATAAAGGAGGCCGTTGTACCCCCCCTGGCGACAGGACTATATTTAACTCAAGATATTACTTTTATTTTCAAAAATATCGGTAGAAATAATTTAAAATTCGATAAAAGGCTGTCTTTTTAACAATAAATAATTTTTGGAAAATTTTTAAACACGTAATAAATATGTTACAAGGGAATACGCATTAGGTGGATATTTTTTACCCACCCTTGGGCGTTTAAGGGTTAATGTGGTTTAAAATTTGAAAAGATGTTATATTTATTTAAAAAGCCATTTAAAAAACGTTGAAATTTCTTGATATCTTCCGTCTTTTGTTAAGTTCATTATTCATATCATAATAGAGCGAGATGAACAACGTAAGAACATTTCTAATTGATCAATGAGATAACTTTATGTGCACAGATTATTCTGAATAGTATAGAAGTCAAAATTCTAGCAAACTTAAGCATTTTCTTGATTTATAATTACATTCTTGAGGTTAATATTCAGATTATAAAAAGTACAAGATATTTTTAAATGTTACAACTATTTGGGGCCATTTTCATTTTACCTAATGACGTCCTGTATAAGCACACTGCCATGGTCGTCTCTTGCTCAATTTTATAGGTTTGTATAACTAAGTATATTACATATACAATTTACAGATTAATTCCTAATAAGACATCTTCGTAAAAGAGATATTAAATCAACAATGGTTACTGTCGATTTTGATTTTTTAATATTCCTAAATGATATTGCCATCGTTTAAGATGATGGTGCCTGCAAGAAAGTAGCATTTGCTAGTGGAAATATTCTTTAATTATTATGATGCACTAAATTGGCCACTTAAGCACTGCCTACACTTACACTCTCCACAGATTACAATAGAGATAGATGAATCGTTGTAAACATCGAGAATATATAATGTTTCCAATCCTCTACATGTTACCGTAAAAAACCGATTTCAGTTAGAAACCGAATTTACTAGAAAAAACTAGTTTTAATTATGCGCTTTAGACAATTCTAGTTTTAACTAGTGAAAACTAGAACTATCAAATATTATGAGTAAATTCTAGTTGAGACTAAACCTATTTCAGTCAAAACTAGTTTTTACTAAATCTTTCAGTAGTTTCCAGATTCAACTAAAACTCGTTAAATAATTTGCTACCCCGGTTGTTTGTAAATTATTTTTTCTTCTTCGTCTTCTCGTTGTCCTTGTACCCTATAAGAGCGTCAAACTTTGGTATCACCTATCCATCTTTTACCCATTTCTTCCACGCCTTCCGGTCTCCTGCCCTTTTCTTCATCTGTTGCACTGTTTTCCCTCTATTGGTCCCGATTTGGATTTGTTACATCCACTCCTTTCTGAGTGTGCCCCGTATCCTTTTCCGTCTTTTGGCATTTGTCAACTTCTTTACTAGTTTGTTCTCGTTCATTTTATTTATGTACTCAAACCAATTCAGTTATTTTGTCTAAAACGAAAAATACTGGACAAAGTCAAATAACTAAAAAAAACTAAGTTTTCAATCTAATAGCACATAAAACAACATCCAAAAATGTTACTCTACATCCTACCGGATTAAAAACAATGGGAACCTCCTCTGGTAACACCTCCGAGGCTTCTACAATTTGCAAGCCATAACGGATGCTGAGACTAAGGAAGATAAGGGGAATTTTACAATTTATAATTCACGTCCCATCTGCTCAGCGCGGTAAAGTTCCAACGAGAATGGTTCCCTTCGTACACCAATCAGAGTAAACATGTAAATAAAACATGAATAACCGTTTACAATTTCATTTCAATATGAAACTACAGCCGCTTCATCATTTCAGTTCAATCATAAAGTGCAGCAAGCACCTCTACCGGTTTCGAAAATTATTAGTCTCTCATCAGGAGGCACATATGCTGCTCTCTCTGACCCAACTAGGACAAACCCCGGCATGCAGTCACGGATTGCAACGAACGAAATGGCAGGGATGCCCTAGCGGCAACTGCTAGCAAAAAACTAAGTTTTCAATCGAATAGCACATAAAACAACATCCAAAAATGTTACTTTACATCCTACCACATTGAAATCAATGGGAACCTTCTCTGGTAACACCTCTGAGGCTTCTACAATTTGCAAGCCATAACGGATGCTGAGACTAAGGAAGATGAGGGAATTTTACAATTTATAATTCACGCCCCATCTGCTCAGCGCGGTAAAGTTCCAACGAGAATGGTTCCCTTCGTACTCCAATCAGAGTAAATATGTAAATCAAAAATGAATAACCGTTTACAATTTCATTTCAATATTAAACTACAGCCGCATCATCATTTCAGTTCAATCAGAAAGTGCAGTAAGCACCTCTACCGGTTTAGAAATTTATTAGTATCTCATCAGGAGGCACATATGCTGCTCTCTCTGACCCAACTAGGACAAACCCCGGCGCGCAGTCACGGATTGCAACGAACGAAATAGCAGGGATGCCCTGGCGGCAACTGCTAGCAAAAAACTAAGTTTTTTGCCCTACGAAAGCCCTACTCGAGGCTCAATCTAAAATATAGCACGATATATATGGACTGTTTTATGCCAGAATGAAGAGCTCTATTTTTCATAAATTATAGGAACGCAACTACCTTGTTGTGTTATTGTCTTGAATCCAGGCTGCTAACATATTCTCGCTGTCTTGGTTAACATAAATGCAAGTTAACTTAGAATCCATGGTACGCTAAAAGTTAAGGATATATCCGCCAATTGATAAGTAACTTCTTTAGCCCTATTACTGTGTAATGGTCTTGATAAAACAAATGTTTTAAATGGTAACCAATAAACCATAAATGGTACTAAACCAATGGTAATAAACCATAATAAGATTGTATCCGTGATCCTCTTGTGATTGTATATCGATAAAATCTACCTGATAGCGACTATTCATTTCTGAATGCAATATAGGTTTTGACACAAGACCCTTCTTCGGTTACTATTCTTCCGTTGGCAGGTTTCACACATTTATATAAAAGTACATATTAATCATATCAATTGTTATAATTTTCTGGCGGTTTCTTGCGACCTCTATGGCCAATAAAATCGTAGGCTTCTTCAATTATTTCAAAATATCATCACCAGGTAAATAATATTTGATGGGTTTAATTCTAGAAGCCAACTTTTTTTATTTCTCCAACTTCAATAATTCTAAATCGTTTTGGTCTTCGATTTTTTAACGGTGTTCTTTTGGCAAGTAGTTCCGTATTTTGTACTTCGGCCGTTAATTTATTATACACATGCTTTTGGTCACAATATTGAAGTGACTTTCTTTAGAATAGAATAGAATAGAAATATGCTTTATTGCCATGAAAAATTTTACAATTTTATCGACAAAGCTTATAAATGGTAAAAAAAACAAAACAGTAACAATCCAATTCACTAAAATTACATCAATCGTCAATAAGTTAAATAAAATAAATAAATCGAAGTTAAAACAGAAATTATCAATTGCAAAAATTTAAATAAATTGCAAATCCATAGTCTACCTAATAATTAATAAAAAAGGTTTAAAAGTTAAAAAGTTAAGCTACTGCATATGACACCCAAATATAGATAAAAAAATAATAAAAATACTACTTGTGCAAAGGGTACTGTAATTTCTTAGTTATTGACTAAAATAATCTTCTACTGAATAATATGGTCTTTCTGACAGGTAGGCTTTTGTCAGTTTACGGAATTTGGGAAAAGATGGTGCAGTCAGTGGCGGCTTTTCTTTATGTGCTGCTGAGCTGCAGAACTACCAAACAACCATAGCAAATCTTAATTATTAAAGAATAATTAATATAGTTTTATTTCAAATCTGCCATATTATCATATTAAACATCAACTGTTAATAATAATTCACCAACAACGATGATTAATATTATTTTTTTTACGTATTTACTCCTCTAGTGAAACCGTATAATTTTTTTACGTATTTGGTGCTCCAGTGAAGCAATCTTTTTACGTATTTGCTGCTCCAGTGAAGCCGCGTCGATAACAACCGAAACACTGGCAGCGGTAAAATGCATTTATTAGGCAAACGGCGATCTTAGCCGATGTGCTTCGGCAATCGGCTGATTAACGGCCTCGGAAATGTGTTTGCGAGCTGCAATTCACGACAGTTATTCGTGACCGTTGCATCTGTGCCGTGTTTAGAAATTCTTAGGTTACAATTTTGTTTAATTTGTTTTGTTCGAGCGTGTTTAAAACAATGGAGTTTCAATTTAAATTAGGTGTAAATAAATTTCAAAAACTTCACTATCAACAACAGTTGATTATAAAAGAACGTGGCCGTCCTATGCCTGATCTTAATATTGAAGTGTCCGGTAAAAGCTGTGGAAAAACATATACGCGTAAATTTAATAAAGACATGTATCTACGAAATCAGTGGATTTGTGGATGTTCCGAAAAAAATGCTTTTTTCTGTTTTCCGTGTGCATTATTCGGCGCAGATAAAGAGGAAAAATTGTGGCGCGAGACAGGAGTGCGGGATCTAGTGCATTTAAGTGAAAAAATAAAGAAGCATGAAAACACGCAAACTCATATGAACAATGAAATGCGATTTGCATTATTTGGGAAACTTAATATACAGGCCCAAATTGACTCTGCTTATTGGATAAATATACAAAAACACAATGAAGAGGTGACGAAAAACAGGTATGTTTTGTCAAAAATAATTGACTGTATAAAATTCTGTGGGGCTTTTTAGCTCGCCTTACGAGGACACGATGAATCTGAAACATCAGATAACCCTGGAATTTTTCGTGGTTTAGTGAATTTTTCTGCTGAACTTGATAAAACACTTAGTGAACACCTTACAAATGCGACAATTTTCAAAGGTACCTCAAAAACAATACAAAATGATATTTTGGATTGCATGCTAGAAGTATACGCTGAGGAGATTTTAAACGAAATCAATGAAGCCCCATTTTTAGCAGTGATAGCTGATGAGACAACGGATGTTTCTATGAAATTTCAAATGGTCATTGTTTTTCGTTATGTAAAAAACGGTGCTCCAGTTGAAAGGTTTTGGACTTTTTTGCTTCCAGAAAAACATGATGCTGAAACCTTAGCTAACACAATTTTGAATGTTTTAGACCCAATATTAAAGAATAACAAAAATAAGCTCATTGCACAAAGTTATGACGGAGCAGCTGTTATGAGTGGGATACATGGCGGAGTGCAAACAATAATTAAGAGAAAATATGAAACTGCTCATTTTGTGCACTGTTACGCCCATCAATTGAATCTAATAATGTCAAGAGCATGTTCTATTAATTCCCAAGTACGCGTATTTTTTGGAGATTTACATGATATACCTGGATTTTTTAGTCATTCACCTCAAAGAATAGCTGTCTTAAATCAAATAGTTGGAAAAAATATTCCTCGTTCAATCCCTACACGCTGGAATTTCAATATTCGTACAGTAAATGTCGTTTACGAATATAGAGACTTTATTATTGAGTGTATGGAGCAACTAGAAGAAGAGTCAAATGCTATTACTTCCAAGGAAGCAAGAGGACTTAGACGTATTCTGGAAGATCAAAATTTTACTTTCTGGCTGACTGTTTTTCATTATATTATGCCACATGTTGACGTTTTGTACAATAATCTTCAAAAAAAGAACATGGACCCAACCGAAGCACAGAAAGCTATACATGTGTTTGAGCAAAGTATTAACAATGTCCGAAATAAAATAGACCCTATCATACATCAAGCTTCAAATTTAAATGCGGCGCCTAGTGTCCAAAAAAGGAAACGCCCAAATAACAGCCAACAGGATCACCGTATTGCCTGTCTAGAAGTTTGTGATGTTATTATAAACAATGCAAAAGAACGGTTTGCATATACAAATCATCTAGTTGCCGCAACACTTTTATCTTCAGAACATTTCGAAAAATATAATAATAAGTTTCCTGAAAATGAATTGGATTTAACTTGTACAGCTTATAACTTCTTTGATAAAAACCGTTTGCGAACAGAACTGTCAGTTTTGTATTCCAATATCGAGTGTAGAACATTAAAAGGTGCAGTGCCTTTACTAAAATTTATAATTTCTAATAATTTAGAGGACACATTAACAGAAACCAAAAAGTTGATACAAATTCTGGTGACTACGCCAATGACCACAGCAGAAGCTGAACGTAGTTTTTCAACTTTAAAACGGATCAAAACATTTTTAAGAAATTCAATGCGCGAAGACAGATTAACAGCCCTTTCCACACTCTCGATAGAAAAAAAGTTCATCGCTTCAATACCGAACTTTAACGATAAAGTAATCGAAAAGTTTGCGACAAAAAAGGACCGGCGTATTAATTTCCAATTTAGAAAAATGCAATAAATGTAAGTTAATCAGATTTTTATAGCATGTCGTTATTAGTTACTATTAATTAGTATTAAAGCTAATTTTATTGTTTTTGTTTTCGTATGTTATTCTATTTCTATTATTTTATATTGGCCGTGGTTCATGCAGCACACCCTATAGCAGATGTCACGAGCCGCCACTGTGGTGCAGATTTTAGTTGTAGGGGGAGATGGTTGTACATTTTTTTTGCGGAATATAATATCGATTTCTTTACTAACTCCGAGGACGGGGTCGGCAAATAGACGTCAAACGTAGAATTTCTCGTGAAGTAGTGATGATTAGGTCTTGGTGGAAAGACATGTAGATGTTTACGAATTAAGCAAACAGTTTCTAAAATATACAAAGATGGAAGGGTTAAAATTCCGTGATCTTTGAAGTAACTTCTGCAGTGTGTTGTTCTTCTGAGGCCAAACAGATATCTTATAGCTCTTTTTTGTAATTTGAAAATAACATCGAATTGGGCAGCTGTACCAGAACCCCAAAAAGGAAGACCATAACGAAGATGTGACTCGAACAAAGAAAAATATGTTATTTTGGAAGATGTTAAATTGAGTTCATTCGAAACAGATCTTATAGCATAGCAGGCTGAAGAGAGTTTCTTCCGTAACAAATCGATATGGAGGGACCATTTAAGGTTGCTGTCTAAAAAAATGCCAAGAAATTTTACAGAATCAACGGTACTGATCTGGCTGTTATTAAGAGGTAAGGGTTGAAGAGCTCCTTTATAAGACAATGCTACTGTTTTATCTACGTTAAACGAGAGTAAATTTGAGTCAGACCAGGTTTTTATTGTAAGTAGATCAGAAGTTATAGTAGCATGAAGAGTTGCAATATTTGAGTTGCTCCAAGTGATACTGGTATCATCAGCAAAAAGAAAGATGTTTCCATCGATTTTTAAATTAGTGATGTCATTAATAAAGATAAGGAAAAGTAGAGGACCCAATACTGAACCTTGAGGTACCCCACATACAATGTTTTTGAGACTAGAGTCTTTATCATTTGCTCTAACCAGTTGTTTCCTATCTTCCAAGTAAGATTGGAACCAATCTAAAGAAATGCCTCTAATTCCGTAGAAATTTAGTTTTTTTATCAAAATGTTGTGATTTACACAATCAAAAGCTTTGGCATAGTCACAAAAAACGGTGGCAGTGCAAAGATTATTGTTCAGTGCTTGATATACCTCATGTAGTACAGAAAACATGGCATCAGTGGTGCATTTATTATTTAAAAAGCCGAACTGATGTTGTGATAAAATGTTGTTTTCAACTAGAAAGGACATAAGTCGGGCTTTTATGAGTCTCTCAATAATTTTGGAGAGTACCGGTAGTAGTGCAATAGGTCTATAATTGCAGGTATTAGATATTTCACCACCCTTATGAAGAGGAATAATGATGGCTGTCTTCAGGCACTCTGGAAATTTACCTTTCTCAAAAGAATCATTAATTAGTGAGATGAGGACTTCTAACACATTTTCTGGAAGATTAGAAAAAATTTTGATCGATAGACCATCAGTACTACAGGAAGATTTGCTTTTGATACTATTAATTGTTTGGATTAGTTCAGATTTAACGACTGGTTTTATAAAGAATGAATTCGAGACCTTTCTTGAATTAGGGAGATATGAAATGGGATCTTGTTGTGGCAAAATAGTTGATGTAATATTTTTACTCACATTAACAAAGTATTCGTTTAGATTTTCAGGGTCTGGAAGGGAAAATGTTTGAGCAGTGTGGGTTTTATTTCGAAGATCGTTTATTATGGACCAAGTTTCTTTTGCAACACGTTTGGAGCTTCCCAGGCGGTTCTGGTAGTAGACTTTTTTAGCTGATTTTATAAGTTTAAGATAGGTTACCCTGTACTTGATGATATATTCAGTGATAGAGACGTTGGTAGTAAATTTCTTGATATAGAGAAGAGAACGCATATTCTTGGAAGATATTCGGATACCTTTAGTAGTCCAGGGGTTGTGATGTTTTGGCTTAATTGCAATTAAAGGAAATGCTTTATTGAAGATACAAATAAGCTTATCTAAGAATTCACTGAAATTATTATTCACGTCCATGGCAGGAAAGCGCCACTCAGAGGTCCAGCATTAATAATTGTAGAGTGGACATCAAGTGGCGAGAAATCTGAGACTGTATAATCAATTATGGTAGATGAAGTTTTTGTAATCCTTGTAGGAGAATCAACGTGCATTGTTAGACCATACGATTCAAATATGTTGACCAAGGATATTCGTGCAGCACAAGCATAATCAATGTTAAAGTCCCCGCATAAAATTTTTCTACTTTCTTCTCGGTCTCTTCCTTTGTAAAATCTTTTTCCAAAGATATTTCTTTCCACCTTCTTATATCTCTGCTTTAAACCTTATCCTCGACATTATCACTCAGGGTGAATAATACACAGTAGTGTAATATAACTTATAAAAACGATGCAGGAAAATCAACATTTGCACACACTAGTTTGTTACCGACCGGCCGCCTTCGTCATTAACAGTACCCCGGACAAACCAAATCGTATTTATTGTCTCTTCTTGCAAAGATTTTAACTGGTATTCGCTAGTACTCATAATTTCAGTAAAAACTAGGTTGAATCAATATCTTTAAACTACTTTAAATGAAAATCGTTCGGGTTTTGTACTTTTAAATGAATTTAGCAGTCAAATGTAAATTTGACTAGTTAAAACTAGAATTGTCTAAAGCGCATAGTCAAAATTAGTTTTCCCTAGTAAATTAGGGTTTTAACTAAAATCGGGTTTTAACGGTAACATACGAATGGGTTAAAACCAAAGTGATGTAAGTCATATTTTTGAAATGATGTAAGCCTTGCTTTATAATCTTGATATATATATATATATATATATATATATATATATATATATATATATATATATATATATATATATATATATACATATATATATATATATATATATATATATATATATATATATATATATATATATATCTATATAGTTATACAAAATTTTATTCATATTTTAGTTGTCTCCTGATGAAGCTGACAAAAAATCAGCGAAATATAGAGATATAAAAGAAAAAAAAAAGAGTTTTTTTCAAATAACAGACCGCATACCCGATACACCACTACAATAAATTGTTATATATATATATATATATATATATATATATATATATATATGTATATACCTCTTTAAAGAAGAAGTGGTGTAAGTTTTTACTGTATTACTTTATATCTCGGTATATATTTCGGTAAATATTTGCACCACTTTTCCTGATTTTCCTGATGAAAATAGGTCTATTTGTCAAAGTTAGAAAGCAAGACTTACATTATTTCTTAAATATGACTTACACCACTCACCCTGTAAGACCCTCTATACTGTCTATACAGTACTCCACCACGCCTCTAGTTACGTAAGTCTATTGTAGAAGATAAAGTGCGAAACAATCATCGGAGTCGGTTTAGATGGAAAAGACATCAATTTACTAAATAACTTGTATTGGAACCAAAACGCCAGTGTTAGGATCGAAGGTTCGACATCTGCAGAAATAGAAATTAAGAGGGGAGTTAGGTAGGGATGTGGTCTGTCGCCTCTGCTGTTTAATCTGTACTCCGAGTTTCTATTTAAAGAGACACTAGAGGACTCCAAGGATGGACTCAAGGTGAATGGCGTAAATATCAACAGCATCAGATACGCCGATGATACGGTGTTGATTGCGGATTCCGACTTGGGTCTACAACGACTCATCGACAAGACCAACTCGACCTATGAGCAATTTGGTATGAAAATAAACATTAAAAAACCAAAGTGATGTCGATCCGAAAAAACCAAAACGTACCTCACTCAACCTTGCACAATAAATGGGCACATTTTAGAACAAGCCAATAGATTTAAGTACTTGGGATGTTGGATCGATAGCAGCGTAAATCCTGATCTAGAAATAAGATCGAGAATAAAACAGGCCAAAAAATCTTTTGAAAAAAAATCAAAAAACTGCTTTGTAATAATTCTCGAATAAAACTCGAAATTCGACTACGTTTATCCAAATGCTACGTCTGGTCCACTCTTCTCTATTCAGTTGAGGCATGGACCATTAAAACATCAACCGTAAATAAGCTGGAGGCCTTTAAAATGTGGATCTACCGAAAAATTCTCAAAATTTCGTGGACATCGCATACCTCAAACGAAGAAGTGCTGCATAGAATAGGCAAGGCAAGAGAACTTTTCAACACAGTGAAAGTTAGAAAAACATCATACCTAGGCCACATACTGACAAATAATAAGTACCAATATGCTCAACTTATAGTGAATGCAAAAATCGAGGGAAGGAGAGGACTAGGAAGAAAAGACTATCGTGGCTCAGAAACATCCGACAATGAACAGGGCTAAATTTTGAACAGCTAATAAGAACAGCTGAAGACAAAGAAGAGTTTGCAATTGTAGTAGCCAACCTCAATGGAGGAGACGGCACTTTAAGAAGAAGATTGTAGAAGATATACAGTATGGTGCAAATGAAAGGAATAAATTCGTTATTTCGTAAACCTGGGGCACTAAGGAAAAATCTCGAAACAGGTCGATTTTTATTTTTAGATTATGATATTTTAACATATATATCACACGTGTGACTTCATCTATGTGGGCGTGATGACGTAATGGATGATTTTTTTAAATGAGAATAGGGGTCCTATGCTAGCTTATTTCAAAGGTTCTTCAATTCTCTATTCAGTAATGTAAATATTAACATAATTATTTATGCAGGGTATCCAAAACAATTTTTTAAATTAAATTTGTTGACAAAAACAGAAGAATGTGTGTAATTTATTTAATACAAAATACTTTTTACTGTTATTAGAAATCAGAAAAAAATGTTTACTTGAAAAATAAACATTGTTTTTTGTTTAAATTCAATGTTTAAGCCAACTCCCGCTCGGCACCTGCTTTTTGGAACTTTGAACAATTAATTTAAGCGAAAAGCAATGTTAATTTTCCGAATAAACATTTTTTCCAGTTTTCTGACAGTAGTAAATGTATTTTAAATTAAATAAATTACATACATTCTTCTTTTTTGTCAATTAATTTAATATAAAAAAACTGTTTTTGGACACCCTGTAAAAATAACCATGTTATTGTTTATATTACTGAATAGAGGATTGAATAACCTTTCAAACGAGCTAGCACACGACCCCTATTCTCATTTAAAAAAATCATCAATTACGTCATCACGTCCAGATGGATAACGTCACTTGTGTGATATATATGCCAATATATCGCAATTTAAAAATAAAAATCGACCTTTTTCGTGATTTTTCCGTAAAGTCGCCGGTTTACGAAATAAAGAATTTATTCCTTTATTATACTTTTCTTATTGAGTAAACCCGTGATAATTGATGACACGTTATATAAATATGCAACTCTGTTTAATTCATTAGAAACAAAAAAAAACGATTAACAGTCGAATAGTGTTTAGACCACAACGTGAATAATTTTATAGTACCAGAACCTTATACAGTGCGTCCATAAAATAACGCATAAATTCATTATTTCGTAAACCGGTGACGTTAAGGAAAAATCCCGAAACAGGTCGATTTAATTTTTATATTACGATTTTTTGGCGTATATATCATACTAGTGACGTCATCCCTCCGGGCGTGATGACGTAATCTATGATTTTTTTAAATGAGAAAAGGGGTCATGTGATAACTCATTTAAAAGGATATTTAATTCTCTATCCAATAATCTAAACATTAACATAATTATTTATACAGGGTGGCCAAAAAATATTTTTTTAATTAAATTAATTGACACAAAAAGATGAATTTATGAAATTTGTTTAATTGTTAATACATTTTACTGCTGTCAGAAAACAGAAAAATATTTTATTTAAAAAGTAAACATTGATTTTCGCTTAAACAAAATGTTCAAACTGTCAAGAGGCAGGTGGGTGGCAGTTTATGGAATTTAAGCGAACAGCAATATTTATTTGTCAAATAAACATTTTTTCCTGTTTTCTGTTAACAGTAAAACATATTTTGGATTAAATAAATTATATACATTCTTCATTTTGTCTCAATTAATTTAATTAAAAAAAAATTTTGAACACCCTGTATAAATAATTATGTTTGTGTTTATATTTGTGAATAGAGAATTAAATGCCCTTTCAAATGAGCTGCCACATGACCCCTATTCTCATTTAAAAAAATCATCGATTACGTCATCACGCCCAGGTGGACGTCACTAATATGATATATATGCCAAAAAATCATAATTTAAAAATAAAAATCGACATGTTTCGGGATCTTTTTTAAAGTCGCCGGTTTCCGAAATAATGAATTTATGCGTTACTTTATGGACCGACTGTATAACCAGAACTGCCTACATAGTTTTTACCTATAGGGCAGTCAATGAGGGTATGTGGCTCCGAATTCCATCCTACTATATCGATTTACGTGATATTTTCACAGTACGTGGGGAATAGCCCATGAAACAAAGTCTACCCTATGCCGATGTGTGCTTTTGTCTTGGGGGCGGTTCCCACCCCTTCTCGGGGTTGGAAAATTTTTTGCTTAAATAACTACGGAAGTTGATAGAGAGGCAGTACTAAGCAAAAACTGTTCCATAATTTTTTTTCGAAAACTCAATACTTTTTGAGTTATTCCTGGTTGAAAATTGGCCAGTTTCAGTGAAACATAACACCTTTTCAAACGGTTTTTTGCGAATACCTTAAAAATTATGCATCTAACTAAAAAAATTATATAAAACATTTTTGTAGCTTATAAAATAACAAAGAGATTCTTTCCTTTATGAAACTTATAGTTATAACACAAAAAGAGATATGGTAAGTGAAATAAACTTGTTTTCTTGGTGCATGCTCAAATCAGTGTATTTAATTTGAAATAACAGAGAAATGGTCGATTTTAGGTGTATAATGCTGTATGATTTTGCTAAAACTCTATTTTTCTTATTTTCTGCTGCGCCACTGTTCTCCCCTTTTATAACTAAAATACATGTTTCTTGTAGCGCGCCAAAACGGCTTGGTGTGAGTTGCGTACAAACCATTTTTATTCATTTACCTATTATTACCTAAGATGAAGTGAAACGGCTTGGGTCATGACAGAAAAGTTCAGACAGCGTATTCAAAAATTAGCAGTTTTAAAGTTTTAAAGTGTGAGTGGAGAGCGCAATCTTAGTGTAAGTTCATTGCCTACATGTCACAAGGTGTATGTACATTTGCTTCTAATAAACGTATAACGCAAGAGACCTGTTCTTAATCAAAAACCCAGCTATGGTCCAAGGTCCACATCGAAGAAGAACCATCAATAAGTCCGCTGAATGAGAGCTGCACAATAAGTCCGCTGAATGAGAGCTGTACGTCGGATCGGCATATCTCTTTATTCATTGTTCCATCGAGCTGGATATAAGAACAATACTTTTTGTGCATTTCCTATTTCCTTAAAGTGCAAATACTGCATTTTAATATTCATATACCACGCTGAAAATCCAACGAATTCCAGTTCCCAGTTCTGAGACGGTTCAGAATTCCGAAACTAGTTTTGGCTGTTCAAAGTTGACGACAGTTGATTTCCAGAACCTGCTTTTTATGCAGTTTCGAGTTCCAGTGGCGCATTAATTGTATGAGTTTTTTATTATTTTTCTATTTTCCATGCTATAATAGGTTTTGACGAGAGGATATTGAATAATTTCTATAAAAGAAAATCGATTTTGTTTAATTCATTCCTAACTAACTAAATGCATATCTACTTGACTAGTTTATTCTTTATTCTCGTTCAAAATATTCGTAGTAGATAAACATTTCACTAGATTTATTAAAAGTAAAAAGACTTTAGGAGTGCGTTACGAATTAAAGAAGTGTTTCTTGGTGTTAAAGGCATTTTCGCGCACGCGCAACAATAGTGCTTAGTAATATTTCATTCAAGCATTTGTTTAAATATTTCCCTAAATACTTGTAAACCATTTCTAGATATTATAAAATTTTAACAGATTTGTGCGCTCCATATACGCACAAACAATATGGAGGATTTAAAAAAATCGCGCACACAAGCTAAAGCGGCCATAACGCGAACTCGCAATTCAGTAACTAGTAAAATTGATATAGAAACCAATTTTTTCATTCTTGAATCACAATTAGAGTCACTGGTTGAAAAATTTAATACGTAATTAGACCTTCAGAATAACATTGAGATTTTAGATTCCGAGGGTAAGGATAAGGAGAACAGGGGTGAGGTAGAGGAGAACTATCACGAGTTAGTAGGCGCAATCAAAAAGAAAATCCGTCAGCTCTCCGCGTCACCTCTACCCACTTCTTTGCCAAATAACGGTGAAAACCAAAATACTTCAATTATTCCCGTCACTCCAAGAACAGGAGTTAAGCTTCCGCAAATCGCAATTCCTCCATTCTTTGGGGACTACCAAAAATGGACTTCCTTCTATCACTAATATTGTCGTATTAACCGACTAATATTGTACTTACGGAAATTTTCCAAAAACATCAGTGCTAAGGCAAATTTGAATGCTAATTTATCCAGCTTCTTAGTTGCAAAGTTATTTGAGCTAAGCTCTTCACTTATTTATTATTATTTTAACAAAAACTATACTTGTACTTCTACTTCAAAATCATGATGTTGACCTTAATTAACATCAAATTTGAAATTCATTTAAACTTTCCCTCTTTACTATTTTTAGTTTAGTTTATTATAAGATAGCTACTTTCATTTTTAATGTCTTTCAGTAATTCTTTCCCTATTTAAAACGTTAACCTTTATTTTGTTTTTTGTTCTATGTGTCTGGATAACCAATAATATAAAAACACAGTTTACTAGTCAACTAGTGGAACATCGCAGCATTACATAAACGTGATATTTTGTATAGGCTATAATATGAACATGCTGCTAAAATCGGTCAGCAAGTGATAATTTTAGTGTCAATGTTAGATAGGTATAGAGTGGGTACAAATGGAAAAGACATGTATAATGTTAGATAGGTATATTTAAACGTTTATATTCCTCCAAAATCCGAGGCGTGCCTAGAAATCTAACTCGCAAGAATAATTATTAATAACACAAATACAATACATTTAAATGAAAACTGGGGTTACAGTAAACTGTAAGCATAAAAACCAAAACCATTAAAAACATAGAACATGAAGACAATTTCTGTGCAATTGCGTAAAGTTCACAAATGATAAAACAGCACCAACGTATATTATAAAAATACAGAATAGATTCGGTACTACAATAACTCAAATCAGAACGGTATTTATATATTGGTGTTCCTTTGATGTATTTAAGTAGTTATTTACACAAAAACTCCAGATGTTTTCATGATGTTATAATATAGTTATGTATGTATATACTTTTTATTTATTAAATATTTTTGCTAATAAACTTACAGTGGAGGCATGGAAACTGTCTTGATATTATTTTGGTAGCATTTTTGGAACAATGAATACCGTTTCTTTATACCAGATGAGTTAGGCTTTAATTTATATCCTTTAGATAATTATGTAGCAATTTAAATAATAGCAGATTATATGGAGAATAAGGGAATTAATATATAGACTATTCAATAAGTTTTGCCTTTCGATAAGAGGGCGTTTCTACTAGCCTATTTTTTGGTTATGTAGGGACACTCTTCATATGAACGTGTGTGAAGTTGTATTTCAATATATCAGTATTTTTTGCAGTGGAAACAATCAAGTGATGTCCAGTGATTGAATTTTTATTTTTGGAAAGTTTAAAAGCAGCAAAATGAATTACTGAACGAATGTTGCAAATATATAAGGATTCCTCTTCTTCAATTATTACAGTAGTAAGTTGGGTTGCTGAATTTAAACGTGGCCGTGCAAGCCTTGATCCACGTCAAGGAGGTCTAGAAACAGCAATATCACCAGAAATCGTAGAAAAAAGAGCGGATATAGTATTGGTAACCGTCAAGTGACAAAGAGATTTAGTAGAAGCACTAGGCATCTCATTGGACAGCGTTAACAATATTTAGAGTTGTGTTTTGGGCTTCAGAAAGCTGTATTCATAATGGGTGACGAATTCGCCATAACCGAACAGAAACACATTCGAATGTGACTTTCTCAGCAACATTTCGAGCGTTTTCGAAAGAATAAGTAGATTTTCAAAAAAATAAAATCTAGATATTAATATAATCTTTTAGACCGGCTCAAGGACAATTTCGTGAAAAAAGATCCAGTTTGCAAAAGAAAAATAAACGTTGAATGGGTTGCATGTGAGAGTTCATTTTAAATGAAGTAAAAGACAGACGTACTCTCAATCATTTATTGTAACTTCCGACGACCGGTTTCGCTCTCTAAACTATGCAGAGCATCTTCAGGTCAACGGTTACAAGTCACTAAATGCTACAAATAAAAAACCAGAGTTAGAACAATGTCTAGTTGTAAAAAATGCTAAAGATCCATAAGATCAAGCCAATGTTGAATAACATATATAAAAGTAGTGAAAATAGCAGACAAATACATATGCATGTAAAAACGCGGGCGGTAACAAACGTTCCCAAGCTTACAAACACATGCAGATGTATATCGTCTATAATCATGCAATTATAACGTGTCGTACTTACATTCGGATACAAGGAGCTACTACCTCAGTATTCATTAACATGATGTTTTTGCTTAAGTTATGCTAACGGGATATGGTGGAATAGACGGAGAATGTTACAAAGGTAAACAAGTTTATGGGATTTGGGAATTCTTGAGGGTGAAGAGATAGTTAATGAAAGACAACCAACAAATCTGTGCCTGTTATTGTGTTTGTGAAGTAAACTTTAGTGAATGTCATATATACAATTTTTTTAAAATTTGATGGTTTTAATGGTTTTAAAGATTTTTATTTTTATTTATTAAAAGATTTTGTTTTTATTTATATTTATTAAAAGAGCTGTAACCTAAATTGTTAAGGTCAGTACTTCTTGATGTTTTAATGAAAGGAGTAGTGGTCGTGTAAGGGAAGACCAATCAGAAAGCTTAAAAAGTTGTAGCTAAAATATTAAATTAGCAGTCCTATAATAAAAACAGTAATAAATGTGAATTGATAGACAGCAATAATGTAGGTACATGGAACTGAGATATAAATTAAAGGGTGAAGAAATAGAGTAGAAAGAAAGATAGGATGTAAAATTCAGTTGAAAGTAATTGATTGTAAATTGAGACTATGTTTTAATGATATAATAAGTGAAGAAATATTAATATACTATTGAATTAGATAAAAGAAATGAATAGTAATAAATTATATTTTGGGGGTATACCTACATTGTATTTTAAAAATTCGTCAATAAATAAATAAGTAAATTCACATCAAAATTAAATTAAAACAAAACACGCAGGACACAAAACGATACAACAAATAAGGGTGGAATATAAGATTGGTCAGGAGCACTGCATAAAGAAAAATAAACCTTTGGCTCTGTGTCATACGCGTATAACAGTGTGATGATATATAAATGATGATGTCATAAGAGCTGTGGAAGCCTATTTTTCAGCCTTTCCAGATTCTCACTTCTAGGTTTGAAACAAGTGTACGGATGTTCAAGGAGACAATACTAAATAATAAAGTGTATTGAAAACCATACAATTTATTATGTATTTCTTATCAAACCGCAAGAACTTATTGAACAGCCTAGTAACCACTAGGTAATTTTAGGGTTTTTTTTATGAAATCCGTCTGTAAACCAGTCACACTATGGCAAGTTGGTATAATTATAGTTCTTTTATTTACTTATAATGGGTACCCTTTCCAAAATTCTGGAAAAGTAGTATTTGGAAAGTATTTGCTTCCTGCATTCTAATCATTGGTAGTTATGCAAAATAGTTTAGCCTATTTTAGCTCCTCACCTACAGCGATTACAGGGTATGTCTCTTAGGGCAGTTTAAAATTGTTATTACTCTGAGATGAATCTTGCATATTTTTGGGGTATTTTAGCCTATTAGAACATGCCTATTTTATGTACATTTTGCCACGTGTTTAACTGGTTACGTCTTCTAAGTCAAAGTTTAATTGCTTTCGGTTCAGATTTTTTTCCCGTCACGAAAGATCTTTTTTGGTACTCCCACGACCAATTCTGGGATGGAGTATAGGCCTGAAGTCTATGCTTGTACTCATATCAGTGTAATACTGTTATGTTCTATCAGCCTGTCAAATTCCTCGACATTTCCAAATTGGTATGGAGTCCATCTTAGGGCTTATAAGAGCCTCCATGGCTGCTTGGTTATGTTTGTTCATATATTGATGCGCTTTAGTTTAAAAGCCGACATGTTTGGCTATTTTACACAGTGCATGATTATAGAAACATCTGAAATTAATAATTTCAGTCCTCATTTTTTGCTTCAATTTTTTTATACAGATTTAGATCTTTCTGAAGTTGTCGAATGTATTGATAATTACATTTCTAATATTCGACCCAATTTTGTTGGGCTAGTCCAATGCTGAGCATTAGTCGCGATATTGACCTAGTTCAAAATAAAATCGTAAGGTTTATTCATTCATGAAGCACTCTTTCTTTCTTATAATTATAGTTTGTAAAACACGAACGTTATGATATCAATCTTTATGCGTCCTTAAAGTTTTATTTGACAAATATAAAATAATATGTACTGGTATGAAAAATGATGTTTTTTATCAGTCAATATGCATTTTGTTTAAACCTTGTAGTTTCAGACCCTGTTCGAAGAGTATTATGTTAAATTTCTTTGTTTTAATTAAAACATAAAACCTGCACAATGTATTTATGGAAAATGTTAATAAAAAATGAAAAATAATTTGAATCTCGAGCAAAAAATTCTGTAAAAAATAACATGTTGTAGGCAATAAAAAAACCTACAAACTAAAAGAAAAAGAAGTTTCTACGATGATTTTAACCGAAGATATCGTCAGAAAACAACGTGAGGTTATGTTCAAGTTTACGGGTCTAAAAATTTTTTTGATCTTCTCTGGGATATACCGGAAGGAAAATAATGCAGATAATGATTTTAAAATTAAATCAGGAGTAAAAGCGGTTAAAGAAGATACCGAAAAATTATTTTATTTATTTTGACCATGATGCCTACCTGCCCTATAAAAATTTTAAAGAGAGTCATGGAGGAAAATTGGACACCCAAATAATATATTTTTTTCGGCATTTTGTTTGGCCTAGCTTTTTTAAATGTTAGTTTTTTTTAAATGAATAACCATTTTCAATTTCGTTGCAAAACGAAAATACAGCTAAACCATATTCTAGTCCAATCAGAGAGTGCAGCAAGCACCTCTACCGGTTTCGAAACTTATTAGTCTCTCACCAGGAGGCACATATGCTGCTCTCCCCGATCCAACCAAAACAAACCCCAGCGCCCAGTCCCGGATTGCAACGAAAGAAATGGCATAGATGCCCTAGAGGCAACTGCTAGCAAAAAAACTAAATTTTCACTCTAATGGCATATAAAACAACATAATGCTATTCTACATCCCACCAGAATGAAAACAATGGGAACCTTGTCTGGTTACACCTCCTAGGCTTCTACAATTTGCAAGCCATACGGATGCTGAGACTAAGGAAGATGAGGGAATTCTACAATTTAAAATTCACGTCCCATCTGCTCAGCGCGGCCAAAGCCTGAAGCATTGTGACTATTGCTACTCATTTTTCTTCATTTACTAGGATAAGGGCTGATTTTTTTATTTTGTTCTTTTTTATGTCCGTTTCCTTCATGAATATTGAAGAATATTTTCACTGTATTCTGTGTTCATTATTCCAGGATGTTATGTATATCTGTGATTTATCTAAATCCCTGTTTTTGATGTGTGTTTCATGCTCGTTTATCCTGACGCTTAGTGGTTTTACAGTTTCTCCCACATAGAAATTGTTACATTCACAAATACATCCGCCCCCCTATCTTTCCAGCTGTTACCTATAACTAACATAGACATACACATCAAAACTCAATTTGTTGACTTGATGTAACCTGACACCAACAACAACTGGCGATTATATACACCCCTTTTTTCAACACATGTTCTCATTATTCTTTTGAAAACCATTTCCGGGGTGGAATGTTCCAGTGTCAGAACATTATTATTCAAGTGTAGGTGCTATTTTGATGCATAGCGATAATCTTAAATTTGTATTTTAATTAACTAAAAAATACATAAGAGAATGTGGAAAACGTGTTCAAATCAACGTCAATTAAATCATATCTATTAGGGCACTTGCACGACTTGAAAATCGATCTGAGCCAGAACTTTTTTAATTTTTGTTAGTTAGTCCTTAGGTAGTTTAGAATATTCGATTATTATTTTTATAGTAGGTTGACATGCCAGACAACGAAAAGTAAATGATTTTATTCAAAATTTGCTGGTTTATTCAAATTTCCAAACTAAATTTAAAGGTTCTGATATGGAACGTGAAATTTCAAATTTATAGGTTTTATAATATTTACAAAAGCAGCCTTGCATTTTAATAGAGGTTGGTTTGTTGTCAGTTTTAAGTAAAGCATATATTCTATAAATTATCTAATTATAAAGGGTTTACTAAAAATAGTTATGAACATCTAAAAACAATGAAAAAAAGAGAAAATAAACCCTGTATGTGGGTTAATGAAATAGTAAAATGTAATAGCTATTTGTATAACAATGGAGGAAGGTGCTACTTTTCCTCCTGAGAATGAAGTTTGACCGACGCGTAGCGGAGGGCAGTAATCATTCAAGAGAGGAAAAGGCACTTTACTTCCATGATGACATTTCCACCTCCCTCAAATAACAAGTAATTTTTTCATTTTTAAATAATTTATTTATCTAATTGACAAAATTTATTAGAGAATTAAAACCAACAAGTAGATACAGTATAACTGTTAACTGTCAAAAATATAAGTCAAATTATTAATGTAAACATAAATCAAAATAACAATATATTGTTTTTTACAATTCTGCAAAATACAGGGTGTTCTATAAATAAACGTTAAAATGTATAGATACTTACGTAACAGAAAATATTATATACTATTCTAAATAGGAAATAAGCCACAATTTAACTAAAAAAATGATTTTATTAACGTCTCGACACCCAAATCGGATGTGGTTGTCAAAATATTACTAAATTAAACAAAAATATTGTTGCTTAGTGAAAAATTCTTCTAATAATTTATTTAATCTGACTCACTTATATCGGCAATTCAGACATAATATATTATACATTTTAAAGTAGAAGACTTTAAAATGATATTGCTAATATTTATGAGTTGCGTTCCTGGGACGACTTTACTGAATGGTTCATTCGATTACATCAAATCAACCCCAACTCAAGAATATCCGTCACAAAAAAATTATAGCATGCGATCTGTCTTTAAAAAGACAACCAAATGCAACGGTGACAGTAAAATTCTCGTGTTAGAGATTCCATAGTAAACCACGAGGAAAAAAATCAGTAAAGTCGTCGCAGGAACGCAACTCATAAATATTGGTTATATCATTTTAAAGTCTGCTACTTTAAAATGTATAATATATGTCTGAATTGCCGATATAAATGAGTCACATTAAATAAGTTATTAGAAGAATTTTTTACTAAGCAACAACATTTTTTTAAATTTAGTAATGCTTTGTATTTTGACAACGACATCCGATTTGGGCGTCGAAACGTTACTAAAATCAGTTTTTTAGTTAAATTGTGGCTTATTTCCCATTTAGAATAGTTTATTACAAAAATACCACAAGGAAATAGCTTCAGAACAACAGATAATACAATATTTATTGTATATGGCACCAATAAGTTATTTTATCAATGACATACCATGACGTCACTTTTAATTTTACTCCCTAGGGAGTAAAAGTACTTTGTCTTCCTAGGGAGGAAAAGTACAACTTTGGTCCCTACAATCAGGTCAGGAAATGTATACCTACTTTCGGTAGAGGTATATAGGTGAAAAAATCTCTTTACGGGTTTACCAGTTTTTTGACTTATTTTCAACTATGTAAAAGACTAATTGTAGTGTTATGTTTAAATCACATTATGTTCTATTGTATTAAAATATTGCCGTGTAGTTATCTGGATCTTTTTAAAATTTAATTTCTAAATGCTTACGCTTTAAACGTTCTTAAAAGTAATATTTCTTTCGTGAAATTTTGCCATTAAATATAACCTTCCCTACTACATTTTATAAAATTTCATACAAATATAGTATACGTCGAACGAATAACCTGTAAAACGATCTCCGATTAAAATAAACCTTAACCTAGTTAACACGGGTCAATATCACAGTTTTCCTGAAAGGGAAAATAGAAGGTACCTATTTTATAAAACGTTTTTGTTGGCAAGCGGATTGTCTTAAATGTGGTAACTGTATATTAGATTTTCCATATTATAATGATACGTTACAGAAATATAAATTAAAGTGATAATTTTTGATAATATCCCGTCGTCAAGCATTACGTCAGATACCCTTTCTTACAGTTTTATTCATACTAAAGACAGTTTTATTCATGAAATAATCTTAACGGAGCTCTAAAATTATTATCGACTTCTTGCCCTCGTGCCACTTTGACATAATCTCACTCGCCTTCGGGTCGTGAAATTAAAACTGTCAAAGTGTCACTCGGGAAACAATTCGATAATTTTAGAGCTCTCTTGCAATTACTACTGATAATATTTTTATTATTAAATTATGATTGTAAAAAGTGCACATTATCAAAAGGTTTAAATTAAATTAAGTCAAGTTAAATTATACCAATCGTCATTACAACCAGAACTACAAGATTTACACCAGCCAGAGTAAAAACGGTTGACCAACAGGTGGGGGGAGAATGACAGTTGCCGCAAAAATTTGAAGTTGGTTGCATCTACGAACCCAACATATTGCAATGCAAAATTTAAAAGACAATTCATGACTAATGTTTGCCAAAAAAGGAATAATTTTCTTAATTTTCAAAAACATATTATTGTGGAAAACATATAAAAGTGGAGCGGAGTGTAATAATTCCTTTCACACCGTTACTTTACAATACCAAAAAACAATGTCATCCGACAGCTGACATTCCACTCAATTAGAACCAATGAAGACAGTGTAATGGTATGCAGTTCCTGTCACACTAAACCTTGTAAATTTTATATCATAACGAATGCAAACGACCTTTATAAAACTGTTATATAGAAAAACGTTCACTATTTATTTATACTACTCGCGAAGTCGATCAAAGTTCACCGAGTACGAGAGTGTAGACAGCTACCTCATGCGACTCACTTCGCTTTTCGGTCTACTTCCATCCTGTGGCGGTTTTTGCGACCGAGTCAAAGGAATCGAAGTAGGTATCGCCCTGCGTGAATGTGTTCCTCGCGAAGCTGGACGGGTGTGTAGTGACGTGTACTTCGGACTTCGGATAATTTTCCCGAAGAAACTTCGTGAAACTGTGGTGCTTAAAAGGGATATATGAAAATATGGAACCTTTGGTAAGCAAATAAATAGTGGAGACTAGCTAATGGAATTATGATACCAAGTCTCTACACTGTGGATCGAACGTTAAGAAGGTACTGGAAAGGGGTACAAACCATTCCACACCGTAAGCCTTAAGGAATTTAAGTAATATATCTCTTAAAATATATCTCTTTTATGAAAAGGAAAAAGGTCCTATGTAGCAAAGATTTAACATTAGCTCTTAAAGCACGCCTAACAAAATGTTAGGTATACAGTATACTATACTATGGAGTGGAATCATGGACTTAACGCCTTTGAAATGTGGAAATGTGTGTTTCTATAGAAGAATTATGAGGGTTTCCTGGGTAGATAGAGTTACGAACAACGAAGTATTAAGAAAAATAGGTAAAGAGAAGAAAGTTGAACTTACAATTAAAGAAAGAAAACTACAGTATCTCGGACATGTGATAAGGAGCGAGAAGTATGGCATCCTGCGACTCATAATGCAAGGAAAGATAGATGGCAGTAGAAGCATCGGAAGAAAACGAATTTCATGGCTGAATAACCGGCGAGAATGGTTTGAATGCAGCTCAAAACAACTATTTAGAGCTACTGCCTCAAAAACTAAAATAGCTATGATGATTGCCAACCTCCATAGCGGAGATGACACCTGAAGAAGATCTCTTAAAAACGGACTGTCAACTAAACAGAAACATTAATATCCAAAAGGAAGAATTTCCTGTAGCTGAATGTATACCATTAAATACAAGTAAATATAATGAAAAATGTTTCTTGAAAAAAGGTATGTTTTTATTTAAAAACCCATAAAAGGGCCACAAATATTGCAACAAAACGTTTTTGCTCTGTAAAAAGAGCATCATCAGTGTTACAAAAACATGCTAAGCCACCCAAAAATACAAAGGTTGAAACCTTTCACAAAAAGACTAAATATCTTACATAAATAAATACATTATTAAATCCAAAGGATGGATACCTATCCTT
This sequence comes from Diabrotica virgifera virgifera, assembly GCF_917563875.1. Taxonomy (NCBI): domain Eukaryota; kingdom Metazoa; phylum Arthropoda; class Insecta; order Coleoptera; family Chrysomelidae; genus Diabrotica; species Diabrotica virgifera. The sequence goes on from NC_065449.1 coordinate 121,415,069, forward strand.
TCTATGGATACGGACTTATCTCTCTCAGGTTAATAACCCAATTACTACCTAGCAAAGCACGTACCACGCGTGGGAGTCATATGTTGCCCTAACGCCATATCCAGTGGCGTAGCTAGGGTGGGGCAGAGGGGGCGGTCCGCCCCGGGTGTCACCCTTTCGGGGGTGACACCCGAGAGACCCGATCACAAAAGAATGAATCGTTAATTTGTAACTTTACTCACTTTACAATCAAAATACCATTCGATATTACTATTTTGTGAACACACGAAACCGAGAAAAGTGGAGGTCAAAGTTTAGATAATAATATAAAGTGCCGTTCACAGGAATACGATAATGCAGCTGTTATGAGCGGCGTACATGGATGAATACAAGCTGTTATTGAAGCAACAAGCAAAAAGGCCATTTTCTTTGGATGTATTGATTATTTCATTAATTTATGTGGCCAGCACTCTTTTGCGCAAAATAGATTTTTCGGAAGCGTAGGGGCAATTTTTAATTTTTGTTCTGCTTCTACTATCTGATGGGAAGTGCTTATTTTTTTTTATTTGTGACTTTAGCACTTAGCTATTTAGCCAGATACAACTTGATAATAATTAATACTAATACAAAAAAACTATTAAACCTAATACAAATTATTAAAAAGAAAAACATATTATTCTAATTTACTTAATACTAAATAAAAAAGTGTCTATCTATACCTACTATTGCAAACAGATCAAAATAGTCAAAAGAAAAAAAAACCTCTTAAAAATTACTAAAAGACATTACTATAAATAGGGAAAAGGAGGGAAAATAAACAATTGGGTAAAAAAAGGTTAACGAGATTGGCTAAAATTGATTACAGACATACATTTGTACTATGTATAAATTTGATTAGACAATCATACATATACTCTTTTGTCATTAGTAGCCAATAGGTTATTTATTTGGTACGGAGGAAATATTTGCAGCGTTTGCAAGCTGCTTAAAAGAGTTCCTGTATGCTGAATATATTTGGAACAGTTAAAAAAGATATGATTAAGATCTCCTTGTTCTTGACATGTTTCACATAAGTCTGAATTGTAAATTTTGATTTTAGCAAGATGAGTAGGATAACAAGCATGACCAAATCTCAATCTTATTAAGGTTGTTATATATTTACGGATGTTACTAAATTTCTTAAACCATCTCGAATTTGGAATTTGTGGTTGTATATAAATATATTGTGTTGTTGAGTGGTTACAAAAAGTTTGCCAATAAGTTTTCCAACGATCTATTTGATTTCTTTTAGAGATACAAAAAGTGTCAGGGATACAAATTCTCTCCTCTGGTACAATTTCAGCTGAAGAGGTTATTGCAGCTTTAGCTAAAGAATCAACATGCTCATTATATTTTATACCAACATGAGCTTTTACCCAAATAAAATTAGTAGTTTTATTTTTATTTTTAAGCTTGACAAGCATGTTCTTAATTTGGTAAATGAAAGGATTAGAATTAGAATTGGGTAATTTTGAATTTTTGAGAGATAATAAAACTGACAATGAATCGGATATTATTAACACTGAATTATTGTTTAAACTATCGAAATATATGAAGGATTCAAGAATTGCAATTGCTTCTGCACTAAAAATTGAGCAATTAGAAGGTAATTTGAACATTTTTTCTGTTGACTTAGATGGAATGTAGAAAGCACATCCGGTCCCTTCCGAAGTTTTGGATGCATCTGTATAGATTACAGTTGCTTTGGGCCATTTGTCTATACAGGAATTCAAGATGCATAAATCTAATAATGAACTATTATAATATGTAGGTATATGTATATCAGGTTCATAAAAAAATGCGAAATAGTCGTTAGTATCAAGGTTGTTGATATTGTTGATATACTTATTGTTGCACATGGTTCTAAAGGCTGTACACACGCATCTGTGTTTAGTGAGCTTATGCTAGAATATAATGAATTATTGATACATGAAATTTTTCACTCAGATAATCTCTTCTAAAATTCAAGGGAGGTTCTAAAGCTTCAACATGCAATGGTGCTATTGGAGTAGACTTTATTGCTCCCATACAGATACGTAGAACAGTACGTTGAAATACATCAATTTTATTTAAAATTTGTTTACTTGCTGATCCATAAAGTATACATCCATAGTCCAGAATAGATCTGATGTAAGATTTGTAAAATAGTAAAGCTGTTTCTACATCAGCTCCCACCAAGTTTTAGAAATGGATTTTAAAAAGTTTAGACCTTTATTGCTTTTGTCAAGCATATGCTCGATGTGTAATTTCCAAGTTAGCTTTTGATCTAGAAACATGCCTAGATACTTTATTGACTTGCAGAAATTTAAAGTTTGGCCATTTAATAAAATAGTATTTGTGTTAGGAATATTATGCTGTGAAAAAATACACACATTAGATTTACTAGTGGATAAATTAAAACCATTTTCACAAAACCATTTTGAGAAATATTCATGTAATTTTCTTAAGATTGTAAGGGAAGGTTCATATTTTGTCCTTTTTGTATATATGAGGAAGTCATCCGCATATTGGATTGTTTTGTAAGTAATACTTGGTGCATTAAGGCTATGAAAATCAGCCGTATACAGATTAAAAAGAAAAGGGCTTAAGACTGATCCCTGAGGTAATCCCCAACTATTATAACGTGGTACAAGAAGTTCATTTTTATGGTTTCTAACGTATAGGCGTCTATCAGTGTAGAAATTAAGAATAGTTTGTGCTAGTTTTATGGGTATTTGAAACTGATTGATCATTTTGTCTTTTAATCGAGGTAAACACACACTGTCATAAGCGCCTTCTATATCTAGTGATAAAGTAGGCAAATAATTATTTCTAGAAAAATTACCCTGTATGTCCGCTACAAGTGTAGCTAAAGCATCTAAAGCTCCACATCCTCGTCTGTATCCAAATTGATTGTTTGGTAGTAACTTTTTAGTATGGACCCACCATTCTAGTCTGTTTTTTAACATACGTTCCAAAGTTTTAAATACACATGAAAAAAGAGAAATGGGTCGATAAGATTCGGCTGAATTTGGATCTTTTGTAGGCTTTAGAATCGGAATAACAATTATGTCTTTAAAAATATTTACGTCAGAATTGTCTTGAACTATACGATTAAAAAGGTCCAATAGAAAATGTTTTGCTACTTCTGGAAGGTTTAAAAGCATGGAGTATTTGATATGATCGTATCCTGGACTATTATCTTTACGATTATTTATAGCGAAAATTAGTTCATTGTAAGTAAAAGGATTTAAGAGAAAATGATTTTTATCAGCTGGGGTTGATGCTATGGAGCTGGGAATTATTTGAGGGTTCGCAGTTGGGGGTGCAACTTTAATAAGAAAGTCATCCATCCATTTCTGATCTAAAGATTTTATGTTTGATAGCGGTTTTCTGTAAAGTTTTTTAGCTTGATTCCAAAGAGTTGTAGCGGATGTATTTTTATTGAGCGAAGAGACCCATTCAATCCAATGCTTTTTGGCTATACTTTTTAATGTTTTTTTGATTCTAGCTGCAATCTCCTGATATTGAACATAATTTTCAAAATTAATTTTTTTCTTGTAATTTATTAGAGCCAATTTTCGTTGTTTGATAATATTGTCACAATCAATATTCCACCAAGGAAGTGCTTATTAAACATAGTAAAGCATCTGTTAAACGACTTTTCACAACGAGTTGGAGTGCTCTCTATGCTGCAGTTAAAGTATTGGCAGAACATTCTGATAGTGTTGTTGTTGCAATTGAGGAATTATGTCATCAAAAAGAAAGTTTAGACATCAGAGGTGCTGCACATAACCTTATGCCCGCTGTGTGTAATTTCACATTTCTTTGTTATCTTTTCTTCAGAAATCATGTACCAAAAGAAATAATTTTTTGTCAGATTGAATTGCAAGGTAAAGGCATAACCGTAGATCAATTAACGAACAACATAGGGGGACTTCTCTTTATATTGAAGAAAAATGTGGTCATAAATATTAGGTATAGATTTTGCCACGAAAAAATATGAGAACGACGATATTCCCACCGAAAATCGAATTCGACGTCAAAAACAAATGGATGGCGAGTTAGCTACCGATACAGGACTCACACTTCGAGCCGAACTTCAAAAGGATATATTGGAATGTTTTGACCTATTCAGTGTTGAACTCGAAACCAGATCAAATTCTATGCATTCAATGTTCGATGTTGTGCAGACACACACTTTGCTTTTCACGAACAGTGAACAATTGAAATTAGCTGTTTCAACATTTTGTGACTTTTACCATGAAAAGGTATCAGAAGCAGATCTTCTGATAGAAATACCAAGGCTCAGAAGACATTTACAAGCGGCCAATATTATAGCCTCTAAATAGTTAGCTGTAGACTTTTTAAAACTCATTGTGGAATGGGATATCATGGAATCCCTTCCAATCTTAATGGTCACATTAAAATTGTTAATGATCACTTATGTATCGAACTATCGATTTTAACAATCTTTATTTTTAGGATCTGGGGTGACACCATTCGATTAGCGCCCCGGGTGTCACCCATGCTATCTACGCCACTGGCCATATCCATAGGTTTTCACCCCTTTCCAGTACCTTCTTAACGTTCGATCCACAGTGTACAGACTTGGTATCATAATTCCATTAGCTAGTCTTCACTATTTATTTGCTTACCAAAGGTTCCACATTTTCGTATATCCCTTTCAAACACCACACTCTCACGAAGTTACTTCGGGAAAGTTAACCGAAGTCCGAAGTACCCGTCACTACACACTCGTTCAACTTCGCGAGGAACACATTCACGCGGGGCGATACCTACTTCGATTCCTTTGACTCGGTCGCAAAAACCGCCACAGAATGGAAGTAGACCGAAGCGAAGTGAGTCGCATGAGATAGCTCTCTACACTCTTGTACTCGCTTAACTTTGATCGACTTCGCAAGTAGTATAGTGAACGTTTTTTTTTATATAACAGTTTTATAAAGGTCGTTTGCATTCGTTATGACATGAAATTTACAAGTTTTAGTGTGAAAGTAACTGCACCCCATTACACTGTCTTCACTGGTTCTCAGTGGACTGTCAGCTGTCAAATGACATTGTTTCTTGGTATTGTAAAGTAACGGCGTGAAAGGAATTACACTCCGCTCCACTGTTATATGTTTTTTGAAAACGTATTTACACATAATGTTTTCCACAATAATATGTTTTTGAAAATGAAGCAAATTATTCCTTTTTTGGCAAACATTAGTCATGAATTGTCTCTTAAATTTTGCATTGTAATATGTTGGGTTCGTAGATAAATAAATTCATTATTAAATCCAAAGTATGGATATGATCCCTATGGATATGGCGTTAGGGCAACATATAACTCCCACGTGTGGTACGTGTTTTGCTAGGTACTAATTAGGTCATTAACCTGAGAGAGATAAGGCCGTATCCATAGAAAGGGTAGATATCCATCCTTTGGATTTAATAATGTATTTATTTATGTAAGAAGT